>NC_092230.1:32088854-32176354 GCF_036320965.1 Panulirus ornatus | reverse complement strand
GACCAGGAGTCTGGCCAGAGGGGATGCTGACAACCCCGTGACCATTGATGTGAGTAAGCTCCTGATTGGTTACCAGTGTTAGTAGAACAGTTCCATTTCCTGTATTAGTTGAACAGTTCAATTTCCTGTATTAGTTGAACCGGTAAATTACCAGATTTAGTAGAGCAGTTAAATTGTTACAGTATCTGTTGATGGTAAGTTTCTGAGCCGTAAACACTGGCAGTCATGCTATGTTTAGTGACCACTCACACTCGCCTCTGCTGTGAGGGGGCGTCAGAGCAACACCACGTAACCTGCCCTCGGGGGGAGATCAAGTGTGGTGATTTTGATTACTACCACTTTATCACGACCCATGTGCAGGGCTGCTGAGTGTGAGCAACAGCCTTATTTGACCAGGTGGGTCACTCACTGAGAGCCAGCGCCCCGTGTGTAGAAAAAATAGATAGATAATGCAGGATCTTTGCCATATCTTCGTTGTCCTGAGGCAAATCGCCATTTTCCGTAATTGATGGACTGGATTATGACACTTTAACTGTATAAATCCTGAATGTTTTTTTTTTCTCTCCTTTTTCTTATTTTTCAAAAAGTATAGACTTCTACTGACATTAACTTTTGACTTACGAGTCTCTTTAAGTTTCTCTAGGCAAATTTGCATAATTTATTCTGTCGTGTTGGTTGTGGGCTCTTCTCATGTGCTGCTTTCTTAGACCATAGGCACTCTTTTTTTATGCCACCGTTCCCTCACTTCGGCCGGGTTTTAGAAAAAGACCATCGACCACGCGTTAGTGCATACGTTCCCTCCATTGCTTTGAAAGTTTTACTGGAGCTTTTTCAAGCAACGTCCATAACGTTTTTCATGAATGATAACATCCCAACTTTCACTGTAACGATGAGAAGTTCATTGAAATTCGTAGGTTTTTTTTTCTTAACCTCGCGATGTATTTGTTGGCCAGCGTTACATGTAATTTGCTGGTGGTTAGTTTTATCAAAATTTTGTCTAACCACCATTGTTAACGAACTGAATCTACGTCGTCAGCGATTGTACTGTTGTACTGGGACACTATTATGCAAATGTAAGGTAGAACCCGCTTCTGGTGTATCCTGGAGAGGATTACCTCCCACTTCGATACTAGTGTCTTAAAATCTCCTACTGTAGTCGAACTTTGATCACTCCAGATTTCTAACTGATCATAAAGTCTTTCGTCTCTCTAGTGTCTGTGCGTATAATCCTGCTGTTATTCTCTTCCGAGACTACGATATTTATCACCATAGGATTAAGATAGCTTTCACGAAGAGCAAGACACCACCACCCACCTTATTTCACGTATCACTGTGAAGTAGAGTTTACCCAGGGATTGTGTATTCGGCTAGGCTTATGTAAACAAGATATATCAAACTGTTTCGTCCAGTGTAATGTCTTTTACTGTGAAGAGTTGTTTTGTATCCTTTGTGCATAAACGTGAAATATTCTGATGCATGATTGAGACTTGACCGGGACGAGACTTGATGGTCATTGGTGTGTGTGTGTGTGTGTGTGTGTGTGTGTTTGCAGAAGTGGCAGCAGTGGGGAGCCCGTCTACCTGATCGTGGTCTGTAACTTCGATTTGACCTGTACTGACCCTGTTTGCTGCCTGCCATATTCCCAGCCATACCTGAGAATTTTACCTCAGGCTCCCGCATCCTCCCAGTTTCCCCCGCCTACCTCGTTTCCAGCCTGAGCTGGCCGACCTACCCTGATAATGTGCCCCTCACTACCATGTTTACGACACCATTTTCAACAAAATCCCCGAGGGAAAATGACCACAGGTGACTCACGCGGGGGAGATCACTAGATGACTGAGTCAAACGAGGGGGGAGGTGGACATCACCAGATGACTGAGTCACACGGGGGGGAGGTGGACATCACCAGATGACTGAGTCACACGGGGGGAGATGATCACCAGATGACTGAGTCACACGGGGGAGGTGGACATCACCAGATGACTAGAGTCAGCACTACGAGATCCCCACTGATGATTGAGAGTCTGAGAGAGAGAGAGAGAGAGAGAGAGAGAGAGAGAGAGAGAGAGAGAGAGAGAGAGAGAGAGTGTCAACAAGGACTCTGGTGACAGTTGGGGTTGAGAACAGAACACACTTTTCAAGGTGAGGTCACGTCCCAACTCTTTCTTCCCTCCACCAGCTCGAGGTACGCTACAAGTTCCCGCTCTTCCCGGTATACGAGTCTGACTTCATCCAATTCGAGATTCCCATATCACGCGAGCTGGAGCTGACCCCGCTGCTGCTGCTGGGCAAGAGCAAAACGGAGCGTCGCATCTGGGACGAGACGGTGGGCACCATGCTGAGCGACCTTGAGGCTCTCGTCTCCATGTGAGTACCTCCTCCAACACGTACCCTTGGCTTCCTCATACACGACCCTGGTGAGGAATGGGATGTATGTAGAGAAGCAGTGATGGCATGGGCCAGAGATGCATGTGGCATGCGTAAGGTGGGAGGTGGTCAGATTAGAAAGAGCACTTGAGTGATGGGATGAAGAAGCAGGTTAGAAAGGATAGTGAGTGGTGGCATGAAGATGTAAAGTTGCTTGTGAGAGAGAGAAAAGGACGGCGTTTTGGCTGTGTGCCATGTGTTCATGTGACAGTAATACCATGTGTTCATTCGACAGTTACACACCGAATGTATGTCAGCGTCATCCAGCCACAGCGGGTGACGGGAGCTTCACTGCACAGCCTGCACACTTCACACAGCTGTCCACAATATTTCTGTAATTTCGCGGCCTTGAACACTGTCCCTCATTCTCAGTCTGTATAATCTTTAGATTTTCCCTCTGCCTTCTCCCTCGCAACTTAATCTAATGATAGTTATGTATATATATGTATATATATATATATATATATATATATATATATATATATATATATATATATATATATATGTTTATATGTATATATATATATATATATATATATATATATATATATATATATATATATATATATATATATATATATTTCTTTCGTCTATTTCCTTGCGCTACCTCGCAAACGCGGGAGACAGCGACAAAGCAAAAAAAAAACAAAAACATATATATATATATATATATATATATATATATATATATATATATATATATTAGTTCTCAGTACACCTGCACCATCGCAGTACACGTTTATTCATCACACAAGTTCCGCTTGCGCAAGTGTTGACCGACAGACTATGAAGATGGTGCCACACTGACATAACACTGTCATGCTGCTTGCTGCTGTGACACTAACATCTTGGTGTGTGTGTTTCCTGGGTGTACCAGTGAGGGAGTACAGTGATTGGTGGTGTTCCCTCAGGCTCGGTGTGGACGGCAGTGGCTGCGTCAGGAAGGCACTGTGTGAGGTGGCTGCCATGCCCTCCATCGTTCCAGAGGGCCTTGTCGGGGAGATGCTTCAGATCTTCGTCAAGTAAGTTGACTGTATCATGTGGGAAGTCCATCCCTACGTCCTCGTCAGGTAAGTCCTGCCCTACAGCCTTGTCAGAAGTGCCCTTCCCATGATCCTCCTTAAGATATTCGTCAGGAGAGGTTGTTCCCACATCTTCCTCAGAGAGAACCTCCCCCAGATCTTCATGAAACACGTACTTCCACGGATTTTCGTGCATCTTCGTCAGGTAAGTCCTTTCGCGAATCTTCTACCTTAGTATGTCAGCTCGGTAGGTCTGCCTTATGAAGACTCTTGAGATCTGAAATTACATACTTTTAAAAAGCGCAGACTACGAGAAGATTAAGTAGAAGTATTTAAAATACTGAATACATTTTACATATTACATAACGATTTCTCCACATTAAATGGAGATTTAATGACGAGAAATAACTGTATGAATTTAAAAGAAAGATGTAACAGTGACGTGGGTAAAGGTTCTTCAGCTGTAGAGTTGTGGAGCATTGGAATATACTGCCACATGATGTGGTCAGTGTGAGGGCTGTAACCCGTAAATCATGGCTGGACAAGTGCTTCAGTGATATCAATTATCGGTCAATGCACGAAGGAAAAACACATCCTTAAAATGTTTTTTATTATACATTTATAACTTCTGAGGATCCCACCCAAGCACCAGAATGGTAGTTCAACCTCTTCACATTCCACGGGGATTATGTCTTTGCCATTTTCCTATCGGCTGTGTTGTGTCGGAGGGAGTGGTGGGTGGAAGGTGCCTTCTGCTTTGCTGCCGTCAGCGTTATGTATAGATTAGGATTTTATGATACTGTTACTGTCCTTGAGTTGGTAACTTCGTCATGGACTGTCAGGTTGTGTGTTACCTTCCCTTGCCATGTCCCAGACGAGGCCTCCTGAAGGCGAGGATGAAGGAGCTCCTCCCTTCCTCAGTGGTGGTGTTGGGTTTATTACTGAGCAGGTTCCACGCGTTTACTCATGGATGGGTCTGAACACTTACCTGTGAACTGAGATGAATTGTTGAATTCAGGTGGTACTGATGACCTGATCATAAAGCACGTGTGTCACGTCTTATAATTGCCTCCAGACGTGTATATATATTGCGAGTTATGCTTAGAAATATTATCAGTGCAATTCTTTCCACCGTAGTACCTTGATATCTTGACTGTTAGAGTCGAGATATTCTTGAATACTGTGTGTGGTGCATGTCATGTTACCTCGGGTGGCGTTCTTATGGCTTAAGGTGATTTTGCAGGGTTTTGTTTAAATGCAAATTTAGCCTAGTTATCCTGGGATAGGTCGCGTCCTTGCCTGTAAGGCTGACCTTAACATGATTTTCACGAGTCACTCGGATCCTTGCAGACACCTGGCTCAGGACGGTGTAGGAGCAGACCTGGACACGAACGACATCATGGATGAGGATGGAGACCTGGACGCGATGGACACCGCCGACGAAGTGAGCAAGACTCTGGACGAAGAAGAGGAACACAACGAGGAAGAGACGGAAACGCAGCCGCCCGAGATGGAGAGACAGAAAGACGGGAGCAGGAAAGACAAAGAGACGGGAGAGGATGAGGCAGACGAGCCAGAAGAGAAGAGAGGGAAGCAGAAGGATTCACAGAAGAGGAAGACAGGGAAGGAAAGATCGAACAGGCGCAGATCGAGGAAGATTGATGAGTACGTGGCTGCGGGAGTGCACGGGAAGCAGCAGGGCGACTGCTGGACCGCCTTCCCCGAGTGTCCACTCTCCCTCCTGACGATGAACTACGCCTGAGCATCCACCCTCACCCCGACGCATGAGGACGACTGGTTAGTTATCTGGGCTACAGACCTAATCACCTGCCGTGGTCATTAAGGCCGTCAGAATCAAGTTACAACCACCGATAGAAAAAAAAAAAAAAGAAATTGGACACCATCTTCAAGTATTATAGATAATTCTAGGACCATTAATCCCGTTCTCACTGCGTACATGGCCTTTGCAAGATGATCCACGCCAGCACGCTACCTCAACCCAACGACAGACGCCATCCAGAAATATGATGTATATTATTCAGTGTTTGATCTGTTGACGTTGTCATGTCTTGTTATGTGTCTCCCATGTGCCACAGGGAGGCACCAGGCTGTGTGTGTGAGTGGATCTTTCGCCTCCAGCTGATTGGTCTGGTGGGACATCTCCTCCCCATCAGGGTTTGGAAGAAATGTGAGCTGATGTAATGATATATCTTCTCAGACGATTAAACTCTCGTTTATATATTTCCTGCGGGTTTGGTTGTGTGACCCGTGTTGTATACATAAGCAAGGTGTAGATGCTATTTATATGGTTGAGTGTTATTAGTGACAGAGAGAGAGAGAGAGAGAGAGTTGTAATATGTGTATATGAGGCATAGAGTGGATGTTGGTTGTATATTTTCCTTGTTGTATTGCACTAATAAATTTACGTCAAACATTCGTGGTTGTTTCAGTCTTAAGTTATGATTGTTTTGTTTCGTTCTGATAATTTCAGAATCTCAGAATCACCTGTTTTTTCAAGAATTCTGCATAATACTAACACCTCTAAGAAAGAAGAAAAGAGATGAAACATTTTTCAGTATAAATACGTCATCCTTAAAAGCCTGAAATGTTTAAGAACAGATGTAGATAATGCATCAGGTTAATGGGAAGCTGTACGTGTTCCTGGACGTGATTCAAAATATTCCTTTGATGATTCTGAAATGTGTGTGTGTGTGTGTGTGTGTCCATCTACGTGGGGTTGCTAGTGTAGTGCAGGAACCCTCACTAACAACAACCACAGTATACGAGGATCTAACACATCCAACAGAAGCCTTACGTTCTATCTTCGAACGCTGTTGATCCGTCAGGGAAGACGTGAGAGGACACCCACACACCGCTTTCACTGGCCATGGATTTCAGTTTTTCTTTCGGAACCATTTTCGTCTACAACGTCGACCCGAGCTGTAACGCTGAAGATGATCTAGGTTTATTTAGAGTGTTGTAAAGATATCATATTGGTGGTGTTTCCCTACATAGCCATCACCATGGTCTTGAGGCACTATGGAGGTAGACACCATTCCTCCGCCAATATCAGCTTTTTTACTTGTTTTGTTAGAACTATATAGACTTCCCAGCGAATGCAATACACAGTATTAGATATTGTCACATGTTGATAAAATTGTTGAAAATACTCATCATTTTATTCTTCAAAACAACAAAATAGCGTGTTGACTTATATATATTAGGCAGGAGCAAGATGGCATGACCTTTGACCTGACCCTTGCGGATAAAGCTAGGCCATCATAACCAAGGATCGTACCGTCACAGTCAAGGTGTGTCGTCCCGTTGAAGGGAGTTTTGTATAGTCAGCATTACATCTTCGCTCAGGTAGCCTGTATGGCAACACTGGTAATTTCCAACAGTTATCTTCCTTAAACATAAACACTTGAAGCACCATTGTTTACTCTCCGAGGGATGAAGATCACTCATATATTCATCAACATCATAGCAGGATATTGTATCCTATAGCAGTATGTCATTTGAACCATCACCTTTTATAAACACTGATTTGTTATGTAAGTGTGGCAGGTCTTTGATATGCCTAAGGCGGTGATTTGTCGAATTAAACTCTATTTAGCTGTATTGATGTAAGAATGATAGATTTATAACTACGTTATTATTTTATTATCTGAATATCTAATCGATGTAGTTTCAAAAGATATTTCGATATATATATATATATATATATATATATATATATATATATATATATATATATTTATATATATATATATATATATATATATATCATACAAACCTCCAATAGCCAGGATCGAATCCGGGATCCCTGTGCACAGGGGTCCCGGGTTCGATCCTGTGTGTTGGAGGTTTGTATGTTCTATGAAGGTGCGCGTTCATATGCACTTTATTCGAATATATATATATATATATATATATATATATATATATATATATATATATATATAGAGAGAGAGAGAGAGAGAGAGAGAGAGAGAGAGAGAGAGAGAGAGAGAGAGAGAGAGAGATAGATAGATAGATAAAGCAAGACTACCTTTTTCACGTAAAAGACGTCGACGTTTGTGGGAAGTGTTAGCACATGAATAATTCAGTCAACTTATTTGTACCTATAAACCAAAAATAGAATATATTCCACAAGGCTCAGTGAGCAGTGCAGAATTTCCTTGCCGTCCCCGGTAATACATTCGTACTTGCGAACTACATGGATTCTCCGTCGCCGTGGAAAAATAATTATTTATCTTTCAGTGATAAAGAAAAGACACGAGATAGAAGATCTAGGATTCCAGACAAAAACTGGGTTTATAGCTCAACATTCTCGGAAAATGAAAAAAAAAGGATGTCAATTTCTTTAAATGTAGACCACAAACAAGTGTGCTCCGTAACTACGCAAGAATTCCCAAAAAGTTGCGTAAAAAAGTCTGTAAACATCTAAAGTGATTTTTTTTTCTATAAAATTAGAAACTATTAAAAGCAAATAAATTGTGTGTGTATAGTAAACTATGGTATGTTATATTCATTGTCAGGTAATAGAACATGGGAACTGTAAGACGCTGCTTACTGCCAGAGGTACGAGACTCTAGTCTAACGAGACAGTTAACAAGTTGCAACGCCACAGCAACAGTGTGTGAGGTGTGGTGTTCAAGTGGATGTGATTCATTGTGCGAGACTCGTAAATGTCAAAAGAACGTTGTTAGACGTATACCGTAAGGTGAACAGATTACAGGATGTATTCACGGCTGAGATTGTGGGGTAGAGGTGATTATAAAGTAAATATTTTCATTCGAGCCAATGAAGAACATGACGACTGTTTACATCAGTCATCCGCTGTGGCTGTGTCAACACGTCTTGAGGTAAGATTATTTACGTTGAGTTGATTTAAATTATATTAGATTAGGTTTAGTTAAGTTTTTTTCACGTCATGAATTCATATTTCAGCTCCTTACGGTATTTTCTTAAATTAGGGAGTGTTTACGTGACGTGTGGTTTATCTAACAACTTACAGATCATTAAGACCCAATCCATGTATTTGTGGTTAGGTTAAACTAAATATTATTCGTCATATGTTCATTCCTGTTGTAGTGTAGTTAGTATACCTAGTTTGGTACAGTAGCTTTTTTTTATTTTATTGAATACTTTTTTTTTTCAAGCAGGGGTAATAACTTTGGAAATTAAGTTAATTTAATTTTGCTGAAAGAGTTGGAGTGTAACGTCGAGCATTATTTTCTCTTATATTAAGATATCGACTAAGGCGATATTGGCGAGGGTTATGAATATCTGGGAAAATGTTGGGTTGATGAACGTTAAGTGGAGGTGAAACGCTAAAAGCAACCGATCCTTTTGAAAACATTACTCAGCTTCCCCGCCAGACACCGATATTTAAGATGAATTTTGAAAATGGTTGATTTATGCAAGCTTTTCTCGGGCATTGTCTACGTTCCAAGTAGACACAATGCCCCTCAACAGCTTGTAAATGACGATCATAACATCAAGCTACTATTCCAATAATATCAAAATTATGAATATTTTCGGCAGTTATGCGAAGTCAAGTGAGGGTGTCATATTTTTTAGTTTTCACACATCTTTATGTACATTAATCCCATAATCCCACTTTTTTGATGTTCGTAACCCTCACCTATATTAATAGCCTTATGAAATAATGTGAATATAACAATATTTCAATTTACTCTCCACACTTTTATTCTCTTTTATAAACCCTGCACTACCATTACATAACAAAATTACTCAGTATGCAAACTTGGCTTTCAAGTTTACAAAAATGTATATATGTTTTCAGCGAATGATTTTAAGTGGACTGCTAATGTATGAGGTATTTTTTTTTTTATCATAGTTCGATTATTTTCGGTATTGTTTTCATTTCGTCTTGCTACCTTATTAAAGGAAGGATAAATCAAGGCAGAGTACGATGATTACGGTCTTTATCTTCTGTTTTACGACAGTAGATAGTCGATAGCGGTAAAGGGTATATGAATTAGGGACGATATATGTGATATTAAATGCATTACAATAAAGTTCAATAATGCGGACGTGCGTTGTCGAAGATTATGATATGGAATCTTTGTTGCCACTGTAGAGAATGGTTTAAGAATTCCAGATTTTCAGTTTTCACGCACAAAAAAAATCGATATTAGATAAGTCGTTTGTGGTAAGTTTATGAAGATGAAGAATGTGTTGTAAGACTATAGATATGTAAGATGAATAAAAAACATCGAGATAACCTCAACGTATTTCGCAATACGTATCTTGTAGGTTCAGTTCTGAATGAAATTTCATGGATAGCAAAACGTACTCCTCCTACTGCGCCATGATTCGTTTGGCTTAGAAAACATCTGATATATAGACACCTGAACTTGCCATCATATTTACAAACTAGGATTTAAAGTTACGTTGTATGGCGGCAAATAGGTTAAGGCACAATTAATAAAAGAAAAGAGCCATTTATAGACTCTATGGGCAAGTTTTCTTTTTGTGTTACAGCATCATTCGGTTTGTATATCAACATTCGAACTTAATATAGCTCTTCAGAACCCGAACAGGCGCATTGCGAATGTTTTGGTCAGCAGTCCACTGGTAGGTTACTTTTGCAGTGTTCTCGCGCTTCAAAATGATGGGACACTTTAGTTGACACTCTGGTCTGTTTACTATCTCCTAGAAATGAACATACTCGTTAGGAATGCATTAGATGCACCTCCACCTGTTCATTTTTAATGTTTGTACCCAAAAGTTTCCTTTTACTTCAAAGGGTATTCTTAAAGTTTACGCCCCACAAATTACGAAATTTATTTGTAATCAATACACTTATATTGTAGCATTCTGGGGTGTGTGTGTGTATATATATATATATATATATATATATATATATATATATATATATATATATATATATAATATCCCTGGGGATAGGGGATTAAGAATACTTCCCACGTATTCCCTGCGTGTCGTAGAAGGCGACTAAAAGGGGAGGGAGCGGGGGGCTGGAAATCCTCCCCTCTCGTTTTTTTTTTTTAATTTTCCAAAAGAAGGAACAGAGAATTGGGCCAGGTGAGGGTATTCCCTCAAAGGCCCAGTCCTCTGTTCTTAATGCTACCTCGCTAACGCGGGAAATGGCGAATAGTTTAAAAGAAGAAAAAGAATATATATATATATATATATATATATATATATATATATATATATATATATATATATATATAATCATTATTATTGATCGCTGTTCCCCGCGTCAGCGAGGTAGCACAAGTAAACAGACGAAAACTGGCCCAACCACACACACACACACACACACACACACACACGCACATATACATACATATACAGTTCACCGTATACATAGACAGTCCTATGAATCCACGGAGACTCATAGGAATATCTGGATCACACGCAAAATTGTGATCCTTTCCATACACAGACATACATATACATACATGTATATATACATACTTGCTGCCTTTATCCATTTCGTCGCCACCCCGCCACACAGGAAGCAGCAGCATCCCCCCCCCCCCCCTCTCCAGCAAATGAAATGTCTTCTTGTTCCCCCACCAGTAGCTATACCACGCAGTACTCGGCAAGCTGCTGCGTTATTTGATTACAATGTGGCCATTTGCAATTCAAGGGTGGGCCTTTTTGATAACTTGCTTTCTCTGCACTTCGAAACTTTGGAATTCTCTACCTTCTCATGCCTTTCCCATTAACCATGACCTGGCACTTATTAAGAGGTTTTTCACTTCCCTAAAGTTCGTAAATACTTTAACTTGTCTTTTCTTTTTCCCTTTCATTATTCTATTTATATTTCAATAAAACCTGGCCTTCATGTAGACTTTTGTCTGTCACTGGAGCCTTCAACATAAGAAAACGAGTATAAACAAAGATATTGCATGGGAGGAAACATAACTTACTGAAGACGCTAGATTTATGTGTATTCGTGTGTTTGTTTACCAACGCGCACGCGCATAGGTTGGGGTCACGTGACTTCGCGGTTACTATCTAATCTGAGAACAATTTAGCGATGATGCTCGAATATAGCATGAGTGGACGATATATATATATATATATATATATATATATATATATATATATATATATATATATATATATATATATATATAGATAGATAGATAGATAGATAGATAGACGTAGAAATTGCGTTTTAGCACAACTGAATATATCCAGGCTACTGCTTCACTATTCTAAACAGTTACACAGGCCAGAAGTAAGAGAAGCGATGTGCTAGAGATAACGAGTACTGAAGCGAGTAGGGGATGGAAAATTAATTGATTGAGTAGAGTGGAATCATTTACGTAAGAGTTGAGAGAGTTGGAAGCTGAAGACATACTAATAGGATAAGGAGAGGGTGGGAGGAAGATCGCTACATTAGCGACATCAGATGTAGGCCGAATGAATAGGGAATTATGCATTAGAGTAAGAGGAGAGGCTGAGCAAACATGTCTTTACCCATGTCTTTTAAAGTCTTCCCATTTTCAGAAAGTATTTGCATTCATTCATCTACTTATAAGTATTTTAAGTAGATCCTGAGCAGTGTATAGAACCTTCCTGATGTAAAACGTTGTAAGAATTTGTCATATTGTCCTCATAGAAATGACAGTGAATTCCAAATATTATTGTCTACCATTGAATGTTTCGTTTTCTGTGGTGGACATATTGACGAGGATGGGAGTAACTCTTGTAATTGTGAGGCCGTAATCCTCTGCTTGTGCTACATAGATTCTTCCGATTTATTCGTTAACTTTTTGTATTATAGTGAAACCAAAATGCGCTATACAATGATGGTGAATTACCGTTTTGACTGACAGAACTTAGAAATAATCGGTCGCGTAACTTAAAACTGGTGAACGACTTTAAAGATAGATTAAATGTCATTTTTCCTGTATTTAATCCCGGTTAAAGACAAGCGCGATGCGGTATTTGTTGTGGTTGTAGAACTGAAATATGCCAAAACTCATTATTCTTATTGGTTCAGATTAGCTTAAGTATCTTATATTTGATAGGAGTTTCAAAACAAGAAGGTAAGGAAATTAATTTACAGTTTATATTAATGTAGTCACCTAAGGTACTTTGTAGCATCCATATGTATATATATAACCTGTTAAATCTGTAATGAAAATCATGGGTATAAGATGATGAAAACAAGAGTTCTAAATATCGGGTTCGTATCAAGCAAACATTTTCTCTCGTGATGGTTACCTCAAGGATAACGAGTATTTAGCATCATACGTCTCACATCGTCCTATGATGTGATATGTTGCTGAACATAACTCCTTAAAACTAAAACTCTTGAACAGTATCGGGGGGGGAGAGGACTAATTGATAGTTTCATCAGTTGTTATGCAAAATCCTTGATTAAGTGAACTGTAGTCAAAAAACTATTATATCTGACACACACACACACACACATTTTTCTAGATTATGGTATGGAATCCATGAAATAGTCGTTTGTGTGAATGGTCATTAAGCGATAACCTGTACCAGACACGTTAGGAGTACATTACAGATCAAGGCAGCTTTCTGTATGGTTTTAACTGGTCTTAAGCTGGCGCCCCGGCACGCGTGGTGAGGGCCATTATGAAAACAAATCATTAGACACATAGCGTTTAGCTGGTCGACGGTGACGTCGTCTTTTGTTTGTGTTTGAAAGTACATGAAGTCTTGATCTTCTGTATACGCTGATCTCCGACTTTTCCCTTATTCTTTGCCTTATATTTTGTTCAGTCTGGATTAGGTACGTTGAACCTAAATTGTTATCACTTAGATGAAAGAAAAACTGCACATGAAGTAGATATCTTTGTTTCAGTCCTTTAATGAAATATGATTAGATTTGTGTCAGTCATTTACGGAAGATTGTAGTAGCTCAGGGAGGAGGGTCAGATATAACCATCCATATTGTGATCTAACATTATTCAGGAATTATTGATGTAATCAATAACATTATTAATCTTGCGATGGTCGCTTATGATTGTTTTTCCATTTTGGTTAATGTTTCCACGTGTGAAAGTTTACCATTTTGGCGTTTTAGGAGTTTGTTTCGTCATGATATTGTTACCGTTTGGATATATATATGTCTGGGTGTGTTTGGGGAAGCGGTGGCCCGAGCACTCGTTCTGTATTCTGGAAGAGTCGCAATTTCTGACCGATTTAGGAAAGTGGAGACAGTTGACCACACGTACTGCAGATCAGGGCGACCACCACCAGAGGGAGAGGGAATCTTTTATTTACCCACTCTACAGGTGACAGTTTCATCTTGTACTTTGACAGTGTTTTTGAGGTTTTGCTTGTGATGCGTGTTAACTCCGGTGTTTCGAATAAACAAAACTTGTTTTTGAATATTAGTTTGTTTACACAAACACAGCTCGAAACTAATTTACATAGAATTATGGAAATATGTTTTGTGGTTACTTCATTTATTCAACGGAAAAAAGTAACAGACAGACAAGAAACTGAGGAAAATAGTAACAAAAACGAAGAAACGAAGCGAAAACATTTGCTTCAGTGGTTCATAAAGCGCTAGATGTCAATACAGTTTCAGTAAACATCTGCTGGCCAGTTGGCTGTGTTAACCCATCGCCCCGGTGTAACCTCCGACCTTTCTCGACCCACTGCCATGAAAATTTAACCCATGTATTGGTGATGGCTGTTCCCCCCCCCCCCCCCCCCCCACACACACACACACACACACACACACACACACACTGGAGCGGCCTCGCTTTTCTCCCAGTTCACGACTAGTTTACAGAGGCCTTTGTTTTCCCCGCTGTCAAGGTTGAGTATAAAAGATTTTATATTTATAGAAAAGTGCGTGACGTATACAGAAGGTCAGAAGGGTGTGTTGCTCGGACATGACTCTCACTTGATCGCAGTATTGTGCTGGTGGACCCACAACCTTACTGTAGGTTAGGTCTCGAGCGTAGAAAGTGAGATGTTTAGATGGTAATAATAAATTCGTTACTGTTGGTTTGGTCGTGTTGGACGTGGGAGTGTACTACTCAAGGTACATAGATTCAGTCTAATTAGTATTTACTTCCCTATTTCATGAGAGAGAGAGAGAGAGAGAGAGAGAGAGAGAGAGAGAGAGAGAGAGAGAGAGAGAGAGAGAGTAGTTTGCTCGCAGAAGAGCATCGTGATCATGTTGTATCCGCCAACCTCCCATGTCATCAACGGTTCTTGTGAGCCCAGGCCCGGGCGCGCGGGGGGGGGGCTGGGGCCGTGTATCCATCCGCTGCCTCTCTCCCGTTGGGGGGGTAGTCCTTGCCTTCTGTTTGTTTATAATTTTCTTGGTTGTTTACAGCAGACTTGGTCGTGATGTTTGTATATCATATTGCTCTCAACAGATTAGTCAAAAACATATGCATTAAGACTGGTACAGGATAAGTTCCCTGCGAGTCTCTCGCCCTTAAGATGATGATGTCGAATAAGAAATGTCGGCAACTGAGAGACATGAGAGACCCGGCGGTGAGGCAGACGAGACGATGGTGGGTGGTTGATGTGGTGGTGACTGGGTTGTCATGCTGCACCCCCCCGTCTACCTCACGTAAAGCTCAGTGTGCCTTCCGTATATGGTTTAATCTCGACTATATCACGTGTTTCTTAGCATTATTTGCTTAAGTATTCCCACTTTTGAAAAGATGTTTGACCCGATGAAGTACCCCATCGTTGCACCATAAAATTATTCATTTCATCCGTTGGTTATAAATTTATCGATATATTTTGTTTTCTTCTTCCAGTTGCCATCAAATGATAGACGAGTCTTTCATATAGAAGCAGTCCTGGCATCTGATGTTGTTGAAGGGTCATTGATTGATTCCCTCTCATTAAGGCAGTGCAGGAAGATGGTTTGGTAAGGGGTTTAGGGTAAAGCCTAGTGATTTCAGTGATAAAACTTTTCGTTATAAACTTCCAGACTAGACCATGCGATGGCTGCAATATTTGACCATCTGTTTTATCTTTGAATCAAGGAGGGAGGAACTAGGGTGTCTCTTGATCCATACTGGTTCTTAGAAAGTTTATAAAGCCATTAGCCTGAGCTCTCTGGTAACGAGGCTGTTTAGGCAGGTCATTGACGGCGGTGTTTCGGGGGATGATAGTGGTAGACTATGGGGAGCTGTTGGTGAGTTAGGCAACCGGGGGGGGGGGAGGTGACTTTTAGGGTGGGGGGTATTGGAAAAAAATTGGGTGGGAAGGGGGCGGTTGCAACACGGGAAGTTTCTGAGAAAGTTTTGGAGTTCGGTTGGCTACGGTGGATGTCTTTAGGTGAGGGGCAAAAAGCAGAAATTTTAAGGGATAAGGGAAGCGGGAGGTTTTAAGAGGACACTAGTTAAGTTAGAAATGGTTTGTAGACTGAGTAGAAGTTTTACTGGAGGTACGTAGAGATTAACAGAGAATATTGTGAAGGTCATTTGGTAGCAATGATTTTTTTTCTTTGCCACACGGCAACTCTGTTATACAGGACGACACTTAATTATACAGGGTCACAGGACACTGTTATACAAGGTCACAGGACAACACTTAGTTATACAAGGTCACAGGACAACACTTAATTATACAAGATCACAGGACATCACTTGGTTATATAGGGTCACGTGACAACACTTAGTTATACACGGTCACAGGACAACACTTAATTAAACAGGGTCACATGACAACAGTTATACAAGGTCACAGGACATCACTTGGTTATATAGGGTCACGTGACAACACTTAGTTATACAAGGTCACGGGACAACACTTAGTTATACACGGTCACAGGACAACACTTAATTATACAAGGTCACATGACAACAGTTATACAAGGTCACAGGACAACACTTAGTTCTACAAGGTTACGTGACAACCACAGGTTTTATAAGATCACGGGACAAACCAGGTTTTTCAAGGTCACTGGACACCACTGAGTTTTACCAGGTTACAGGACGCCACTGAGTTATACCAGGTTACAGGACACCACTGAGTTATACAAGGTCGCGGAACAGCACCGTAAAACAGACACGGTGACTGGGTAACAGATAGTATTTACAGAAGTGTTAGCGGCTTTGGGGCAACAGAGGATTATTGAAAACAATATGTTTTAGTAACTGGAAATGCAACAGGCGTGGGCCAACAGAAAAATAACAGATGGAGTCGTATGGGGCAGCAGAGGTAACAGATGGAATTTTGTAAAGCAACAGAGAGGTAACAGATGAAATGTTATGGGGAAACAGAGGTAACAAATGGAACTAAACATGACAATAGAGAGGTAACAGATGATATGGGGCAATAGAGAGGTAACAGATGACATGGGGCAACAGAGTGGCAACAGATAACATGTTATGGGGCAACATATGACATGGGGCAACAGAGAGGCAACAGATGACTATGGGGCAACAGAGAGGCAACAGATGACTATGGGGCAACAGAGAGGCAACAGATGACTATGGGGCAACAGAGAGGCAACAGATGACTATGGGGCAACAGAGAGGCAACAAATGACATGTTATGGGGCAATAGATAGGCAACAGATGACATGTTATGGGGCAATAGAGGCAACAGATGTAATCTTATGGTGCAATAGAAATAACCTAAATTGTTAAGGATAACAAAAGGGAAGGAACACATAACATGCAGCATGATGATTTGCGTCATGTGTAGCATCTGTCGACTACCTCCTTCACCCGATGGTGGCAACCAACCACACGATTGCCACTAGGTCGTGGTCTGGCCACTACCCTCACGTGAGAGTCGAGAAGTCGATTGTCTCATACGCATTTCACTCGGTTTGCTCTCTCTCTCTCTCTCTCTCTCTCTCTCTCTCTCTCTCTCTCTCTCTCTCTCTCTCTCTCTCTCTAACTCTGTGTGTGTGTGTGTGTGTGTGTGTGTGTGTGTGTACTTACTTATGATTACTTAATTTAACAGTACTGGGAAGGAGCTCTATACTTAAGGGGTCCTAGTCTCATGAACATTCCTCACTGTCGTATGTGTTTTTAAACTTTTGTTTCATGTCAGCTTCCACAGTATCATGACTCAGTTTACCACATGACTTCACTGCTCTCATCATACTGTAAAAGTTATTCCCTCTATCTTATGAAACAAGATTCTTCATTTAGTTCGTTTTATGACCTCTGCTGGTTACGAAGAACTTCATTATTAACTTCATCACACGTGTTAAGGGCTTAAATGACTTACTCCTTACTCTTTCATGGTGGGCAGATTCATGGCTTGTAGCCTCTCATTGTAAGTCACCTTTTTTTAATTGTAGTATCATCTTTCTTTCTCTTCTGGACCTTCTCTGTGAGTTCTGTCTACTGTAAGTGCGGTGACCAGTCTGAAGAAGCATACTGTAGTTTTGGCCCAACATATGATGTAAACAGTTCGCTGAATATTTGCTCATCAACGTACTTGAATGTTTTCCTAACATCTGACAGTAGAGAGTTGTTGTACGTGACATTTCTCCTCAGATGTGACCCTGGTGACAGGTAGGGTACATTGTCGACTCTCACGCACCCCTCTACAACACGCTGACTCCTCTGTGTGTTACGTCCTCTTAACACAAGTGTAAACGACCAGTAGTATTATGGAGACTAACAGTGATGTTGGCAATAAGCGCGGGGTCCCTCTTCATGAACACTAAAAGATTTCCAGCCGACGTTTTTGTAGGTCTACGAATGTGAACTCTTAATAAGGTTCGCCTTATCTTGATTATATAACCCGAGGACCCCCTTTTACCTGGCTCCTTCCGTTTCAAGAATGTGTTACAGTCAGCAGCAGGGAAATGATGGATTCTTCGACGAGAATGTGTTCCTTTTTCTCCTCTGGGAAAGACCCTTAGTGTTACCTGGGCGTTTTCCCAGAGGTTCTCGTACCCCAAGGCTGCGCCACTTCGAGTAGGGAAATGTGGATTTCTTTTGGAGTGAGAAGTTCTTTGATGAGACTGTACTTGCCAGTGGTGACTTTCCACCTTACCTTACTGCCTCAGGTAATCCTTCTCTGGGGCTCTCGTCGCGCTCAATAAGCCGAGTGCGTATACCCGCTGGCCTGAGACAATGGTCAAGAAGTGTGGTGTTGTGTGTGCCTTTGTGGGATGAGCACAAGGAAGTTGAGGAATGAGTGTTTTGTTTCTTTAGTGTAGAAGTTACTACTTAGGCATGAGGGGTCCTGTGATGTGTTGTATCGGTGTTTGTAATGTAGGAGAGATGTATGGTGTCCAGAGCCCAGACGAGAAAGCATAACTCGTATATGTCTGAGGAGTGTAGTTTCGGATGAGCGTATGTTTGGTGACGTGATGTTTTAAGAACTGGTTTGGAGGTCTGTTTCTGAATGCTCATCGAGACATTACAGAGAGAGAGAGAGAGAGAGAGAGAGAGAGAGAGAGAGAGAGAGAGAGAGAGAGAGAGAGAGAGAGAGAGAGTGGGCTTCACCTTGACCTATTTCTGATCAAAAATTTTTAAAAGTGCAGTCTAATCATAGCTGCTTAAGATTACCAGCTACTAAGGTTCTGAGTATAATGGCCGTGGATCTCTGCACCAGGAAGAACCTGACGTATCCAGCTCACGCATAAGAACGCCTCATCCCGTAACGTTATTGTTGTATAGCGTTTTAATTAAGAGAGAAAAAAATCCTTTGGTTTAACGGTAACGATTTTTTATTTCAGATGATATATGCTTTTCGGCTGTCTTTGGTTTATGTACCATAGCATCTATACTGACGCTAGATTAGAATTTTTTTCGGCACTGCCTTTTATATTTATATATTAAATACTGCATTGTGTAAACCAGTTAAGTTTTTAAGTTATTCTACGTTATTTAGGAAATATTCTTAGACTACCGAGGATTTTGTAAGTCTGCAATTTCCATTGTCAGGTATGAGTGCCTCGACCTTTTCAGTAATGATAATAGTAATGATAATAATAATAAGAAGAAAGTTTCACTGGACTAATTATATTGGAAAAACTGTCGTTCGTATCTGATATGAAAATTTTCAAAATTGTAGTGTGGTTCTTTTAAGTATGATTGACCATTATATTGAAAGCAGTGTTTTATGAAATTGTAAATATTAAGTAAAAGCACGTATAGATATCATGTTCTTTTATCACAAAGAGATCGTGAGAATTTTTGCTCGTGCAGCAGGCAGCGATGTAGGTGCACGCATGCCTGGTGTGTAAGTGTACGCGTTCCTCGAGTCAGTGTGTCTCTGGCACTGTCAGAGAGTGTATGTATGTTGTAATTTTGTGAGACGTGAACACTGAGGCCAAAATATATTTCCCCATTCAGTGTACTGTGGCCCGTCCAGTAATCGAGTAAGTGAAATATGGCGTATATCCTCCGCAGGCAGCCACCGAGGACATAAGGAACTCGAGGACGGCGAAGGCTGACTCGAAATTGTGCGCGCGAACGCAAAAGGTACGTGACAAGCTTTCAAACCCGAGGTGTGTCATTCTGTAAACATCAGAGTCGTTAGGAATATATCATTACGTGAAGAGGGAGGTAATGGTCACAGATATCCTAGGGATCTCTATGTGAATGAGGTAGTGTTCTAGGATCTACTTGAATAGGAAAGGATGCTGAGAAACACCTAGGTTTAAAGTACCGGTCTTTGTTGTAGGGATGGACAGTGTTTCGATGATTATGTACAGCAGATGAGAAGTATGTTTGAATGTATATATATAGAACATGTTTGTATCTTGCGAGGGCATAGGAATCCTTCATGACCCCGGATGGCTGTCGTAAAGTGATACCTCCTTTTAAGGATTATCTAGAGTGCTCTGGGGATTGTTGTATATAAACTGTGGTCAACATGCAGGGTAGAGCATAATAAAAACAAGGATTAATATCGTATGTAACAATAGAACATTTTACCAGGTTACCTGACAGTGATGTAATTGTCCTTTGTTAACAAAGATGTGTCTATGAATTGTTAACAAATGTGCCATTTTAGACTATTACTTCTTTATGCTGTGTTACCATAGGTGTTTCATTGTGCTGTTACCAATATTTTTTCGATGCTTTACCAGGCTAGTATTTTATTATGGTATTAGGAGACAAAGGTGTGTTCATCAGTGTTCCATGTTTATGTGTTACCAGGTAAAGGTGCACCATCGTGCCATGTTAACAAAGGTTTGCCTTTATGCAGTTACCAAACAAAGGTACGTACGTCTTTGTGAATTTGGTAAATGTTTGTCTTTATAATCTTACCATATAAATCTTTCGGTATCTTATCACACAAAGATGAACCATTACGATGTGTTGCCTGACAGGTGTGTCATAAGCAGATGTCACCAGACAAAGGTGTATCATTGTCAGGTGTTGCCAGACAGGTGTGTCGTAAGCCGCTGTTACCAGACAAAGATGCATTATTTTGTGTTGCCACACAGTTGTGTCATAAACCATTGTTATCAATCTTGCATCATGATGATGGGTGGCCAGACAGGTGTGTCATTAACAAGTGTTACCAGGCAAAGGTGCAGCATCATTACGATGCGTTACCTGACAGGTGCTTCATTTAGCATTATTACCAGACACAGGTGCGTCATTAAGATGTATTGCCGGACAGGTGTGTCATTGTCCATCCTTACCGGACAGAGGTGCATGAATTTGATATGTTGCCTGACCTTGTCTTCAACCACTAATAACAGACATCATTAAGATGTATTGTCAGAGCGGTCTGTCATTAACTAATATTAACAGACAAAGGTGTATCATTTGTTTTATTACAAGGTGGATAAACGTACTTCCTGCTGTCTTATTTCCAGTGGTATTACTGCTGAATTTCTGGCCCTAGCTTTGTTATTCTGCGTTTTGGATCTCATGTTAACGAAAATAAGTATATTGGTTTGTTATTCGTACTGGACGGCTTATATATTTTCTACGTTGCTGAACGAAGCAGCACCATTTTATGATGCCATGGTGGACACATTCGTGCCACTTCACTGTGTTATTAAAACTACGACACCGTTTTGCCATTTTTGCTGTATTACTAGAGAGCGCTGTGTTTGATGTTCTTTATTATATTAGTGCAGAGTGCCATACCGTTTTATTTGACGAGATTTTACGTTACCGTTATAAGAAAAGACAGCGATGCAGCTCTGCTACACAAGACACCGATTTGTCATATTGCTGAATAACGAGAGTATACGTAGTTTTCCTGTGTAGGAAAAGAGCCATGCAGTTTTGAGAAAACTGTGTTATGTCGTATTTCTTTGCGCTAAGAGAATCATGCCATATATATGGTGCGACTGTCTTATCGCGAGGGAAAATAGCATACCTTTGTTTTCTCAAAACAAAATTGCATGGTTTTCTTATACAGAAAACTTGAAATGATAGAGAGCCACAGTGCTTAAGGAGAAGGAGAGAGAGAGAGAGAGAAAAAGAATTTTGCCATGTTGCTCCCTGAGAGGACAGATCCATGCCATTTGGTTGTATGATAAATCTTAAAGCGAGTGAACAGATCCTTTCCACTTCTCTACATAAGACAAAAATCACGTTGTTTTGCATAGTCTTCCGGAAGGCACTTGAAAGCAAGCCAAACATTTTTTCTGTGCGGCAGGAAATGGTTCCACCGCTCAGTAACCATTAGCTACACGGGACGAAGGGATATGTTGCTGTGTGTAAGGCAAACATTACTTAGTACTGCTATTGAATAGCCAATCCCAGCTCTATAAGAATCGACTTGTTTTCCAGTTTGAGAGTTGTATTGATTTATGATAAAACCTCTATAACATTTGTTTTACAAGACAATAGAAGGCGACGCTCGTTTTATGTGTATAGTCAATTGAGCTGTGTCATGTTACTACATAAACTAGAGTTCTACTTTTACTTTAAGTTCAAGCTGTGTCGTTTTGCTGTATGGAAGGACAAATTGTGCTGTTTTGTTGTATAACTGAGCTAAGCTGTGCTGTTTATGATGATGTAATAGAGTTATACCATTTTACTTTTAAGCGTTGGTTTTCCATTTTGCATTGTAAGGCAAAATTTTATATTTTGCCATGAAAGGCATAACAAAGCTGTTTTATTTGCTACACAATTAGTCAAAGTCATGATTGTTTCTCTATAAGAGGAGTGTATGTCATTTGGCAGTATAACAAAGCTCATCTCTGCCATATTTATTCAGAAAGAGGAAACTCGACATTTTTTCCACATTTTACAGTTAGAGAAGCTGTTCTTGTTTGGTACATCAGAATGTGTGTGCCTTTTTCTCTTATATTAACACAAATCACGAACATTGTGATTTATTAAACAAAGCATTGCCGTATACTGGTGTTGCGATATTGTTTGGAAGTTGCTTTAGTTTATATATATATATATATATATATATATATATATATATATATATATATATATATATATATATATATTAGAGAGAGAGAGAGAGAGAGAGAGAGAGAGAGAGAGAGAGAGAGGGGGGGGAGGGGAGAACAGTGTGGTTCCAGAATTAGTAGAGAATGTGTGGATCAGGTGTTTGTATTGAAGAATGTGTGTGAGAAATACGTAGAGAAACGGATGGATTTGTACGTGGCATTTATGGATCTGGAGAAAGCGTGTGACAGGGTTGATAGAGGTGCCTTGTGGAAGCTCGTAAGAACATAGGGTGGGTGAGGAAAGTTGCTAGGAGTGAGTTTTCAAGAGTGTAAGACGTACGAGTAGGAAAAGAGGAGAGTGAATGGTTCCAAGTGAAGGTTGGTCTGTGGTAAGGGTGTGTATCGTCACCATGGTTGTTTAATTTTTTTATGGGTGGGCTGGTAAGGGATGTAAACGCGAGTCTTAAGAGAGAGGGGCAAGTATGGAGTCTGCAGGGAGGGGATGAGGTGGCCTTGGATGTGAGTCAGTTGCTGTTTTCTGATTATGCAGCACTGGTGGCTGATTCAAGTATGAAACTGCAGAAGTTGGTGACAGAGAATGGAAGGGTTTGTAATTGTACGATTTTATGCGATTGTAGTTTGATCATGCAGGAGGATAAAGGGCTTGCACGGGATAAGGTGAATTGGAACGGTGTGGTGGACAGGGATCGAACCAGAGCATGTGAAGCGGTCGGGGTAAACCATGGGAAGGTCTGTGAGGCTGGTTGTGGATAGAGAGCTATGGTTTCGGTGCATGAGAATGGATGAGCGGATGTGGCCTTGGTCTGTTCTTGGCCGCTAGCGCGGGAAACGGCGATCAAGTATGAATAAAAAGAATTATGTATGTATTGCTGATTAAGAGTAGGTCAATTCATTCGCAATCATCTTTTAGAGAAAATTAAGATATTCAGTTATCTAAGGAAGCACTTTGGGTAGTAAAGCCAAATGAAGTTATTGAACGATAGAAATAAGAAGTTATGGGAAGGTAGACAACGCGGGTCGACTAGAACGTAAACAAGACTCGGTGAAGCGTAAACAAGCAAGTTACGAAAGATTAGAGGCGGAAGTTGTGGGGTTGTAAGCCAGAGAGATAACCCAGCCCGAGATAACCTGACCCACACAAGAACGTTGACTGTATGTGTGTGTGTGTGTGTGTGTGTGTGGCTACCGAGTGAAAGTCACTCTCTGAGATGGAGAAAAGTTACAGAAACTTTTTCCTTCTGAATACGACGGTACGACTCCCTGAATACGACGGTGCGACCCCCTGAATACGATGGTACGACCCCCTGAATACGACGGTACGACCTGTGAGGCGACGACGGTACAACCTGTAAGGCGACGATGGTACAAACTGTGAGGCGACGACGGTACGACCCTCTGGTACGAAGTTATACCCCTGAACATGACGATAGGACGCTTCAAGACGACGACGGTACGTTCCTTAAAGCAAGACGGATGACAGAACGATATTTGAACACGACGGACAACCCTTTCAGCCCAACGGTACGATCCCTGATCACGACGGTGCGACCCTTTCAGCAGGAAGGTACGACCGTGCCTTGAGCACTTCACCTGATCCATATGGGTTCAAGGAAGGTCGTGGCACGACATCATTCCCTCAAAGTATTGTTACGGTCGGGTCGTACTTGAGCCGAACCCTCGTACGCCAGGGACTGTGAAGTAAGCTGGTGAATTATTTAAACGCACCAGGAACTTCAGGGAGGAAAAGAATACTATAAAAGCAGTGAATTTCTTAAGAGGAAAAGAGTAATTTGTATGAAGTGCTTTTGTAGTTGAAGAACAAGATAATCCCATTTCTGGAATAAAAACTTAATCAGACGCTTCGCTGAATTTATTTACTTTTTCAAATATGAAAACACGTTATGGTTCGGCGTCCATACCCGCCATGTTTGTTTATGTTTAAAGACGAACGATACTAGAATTATTATTTTAACTGTGTTTATGTTGCTTTATGTAGTCACTTTAAAACCCATAGTTTGTTATAGGATATTGAGTGGTTTATTATGACTGTGTAGTGTGTAAGATGTCGATATTTTAAATTGTGAGGATGTATGGATGGCGTATTTGCACAGGCTATTTGGGAGGAGGAGTTTATGTGACAGAGACTGTTGAAAATATGGATTCTGCTCCCCTGCCGGTAAGCCCTCCATGGAAAGCAGTAAACCTATTGATAGTATAGATGGTATATCGTACCTCGGGCTGTGACGAGGATAGAACTAAGTCATAAAATATACTAAGGGATGAGGCAGAGCCAAGCGTCCTCTTCAGAGATTACCACCTGGACCAAACCTGAGGGAATAGTGTGATAAGGTTTGTTGATAAGGCAACACACTGTTGTTTTCGACAGTAAATCAGATAGTCATGTAAATTGTATACGTTTCCAATTAACCCAACCAGGGTAATGTAATGTGTTGGGTTTTATGCTATGTAGACCTCCTGAGTATGGGTGTGGGAGCCTTGCGCACAACCAGATGATTCCTTTGAGAGTATTGTATAACCTTTGGACCCGACCCTTAACGGTCAAGTCAAAGACCAGGCCATCATACCCAGGTGCCGTACCGTCGTGCTCAAGGTGATAAGGTCCTGTCTCGCTGGTAGCGTCTCAATCGTTCACTTGTGGTCAAACGAATAACCAAAGTGTTTTCTAATTCCTGGTTGACGCCGACGCGCTCGACCCTGCGGTAATGTATCTATTTCTTAATTTGGTTTTCATCAGTTTGTGTTGTAATGACATAAATCAGCCAAGTTAGTGTGAAAATAATGGTTAAGGTCTTTCATTGGCGATCGTTTGTCACATGTGCACAAACATGGTGGATAAAGTTTTACGTTTAACATTATTTTCTTTTAGAAAATATCCAGTTAAAAGTCAGACAAGCGTCAGGTTGAAGATTGATCACAGATTTTTATATGTTTTTCTTAACGCAGACCATTTCACGTAAACTTTATAATTTTAAAAGTTATTGGTGTTAAATAAGTGAGTTACTAAGGAAATTATACTGAATGTAGAATATGAAAACAACTGATTGCTGAAGTTTCATGATAATGACGTAATGAAGCAGTTAATGGTGCAACTTGACAACCCAGACGACGGGATATTGAACAGTAAAAGAAGAAATATAATATTCATGAAGCAGCGAGCAACTGACCGGGTCATTAAACTGTGAGTTAGTGAAGCTTAAAAACCATGAATCATATGAACACGATTTAATGCAATATAAACAGGAGATTCCTGCGTTGACTTATCCCTCCGCCAGTTGGGTAAAAAGTGATCATAAAAATTATGCGCCATAATATTTGTCGTTTCTTAATACGTATATATGTAACTGATATGACCTTCCCGTCATTCACTGGTTTTTCAGATATATGTTCGCAAATTTATGGAACGTCGTGACCCGAAATTGAACCATTTGGTCATCTGCACAAGGATGACCGATGGTGTATGTATACTGTGTTCATCTTGGGTTATCGTCATAAAAGGAATGTGTCCAGAGACAGACAGACGGACGCACGGACAGACGGAGGCACATATAAAAAACGAGTTACCCAACCAAGCGTAAAGAGTGAAGACCTAAGTTGTTTGTGAAACATAAATCACACTTGGGTCTTTTTCACCGTCGAAATACTTGCAAGGGAAATAAAACAAGAGGCAGCGGGACTTGGCCTAAGAAAATAAACATGACGGATCGTAGGAAAGTGTCTTATAGTCGTGTGGGTCTGGTGTTTGAACAGGGAAGGTGGGTTGGTCAAAGCCGACCTGGGGGGAGGGTGGTAAGAGAGCAGCCCGCAATAATTAAGTGACCGTTGTAATGAAGAGGACAAGATCAGTGTCTTGATTCAACGCCAGATATGGTGGATTCCTGAGCACGAGGGTATGATGATGGCTTGGCCATTGATACCATCCGTAGGCGGTCGGGTCAAAAGCCAAGAGGTCGTTAAAGTCGTGCTCAAGACTCGTCATGCCGTCCCTTATTACGCGCGCGCACACACACACACACACACACCTAGCTTAGGCTGGAAGGGTGTATGCGCACAGAGGAGTAAGGACGTGGCAACACGAGAGTAATATTCTCTGCACTTAACACGCTCAAGAAGTGGGTTGCTGGGAAGACAGGACTCTGTAGAATTGACCATGTTTGCGGATGATGCTAAGATCACGAGATACTGAATTATGATAATCTGACGATGGTTGATGACATGGAATGCGAGTAAAGGTAGAGTAATAAGGAAGGGACACAATGGAAGGAGGTCTTGATACGATTATTACCTGGTAGGAAACAGAAGTCTTTATGTGAGAGACTTAGGTCGACTTTGTGTCAAACCTTTCGCTTGTGCCGCCCCACCTCAGGACAATTGTTAAGGAATACAGAGGAATTCACACAGCAGCAGACCATTGGGTCTCTCCTTTCGAGGCTGTCTGTGGCAGTAGGAGATACTAGAAACTCACAGAAAACTCACAGATTATTGTGGTTAAATGTGGAAGTCACGCAGATAAATTATGGAGAATAACCTCCAAACTGTCAGTGTGACAAAGGAGGCGCAAACAATGTAAGTTGTGGACTTGAAGTATTTATCAAGTGTATTCTTAAACGTTTTCGTAGTACAACTTTCAGCTACTATAGTTGGTAGATGCTTCCGTACATTAACATACTTGTTGAAGAAACATGACTGGGCCATATTCGAGGTGAAATGATTGTATCCACGAGTTTGTTACTACAAGAGGAATCGAACGAGTCAAGTCTTAAATGCCTTGTTAGTTCAAGATTATCAAAGCCTTTGATAATTTAGAATACTTGTAGCAGATCACCTCTTCAAGTTTTTCTTTCCTGAACTAAATAGATTCACATCGTTAGTCTGCTGTCGTAAGATGTGTTCCTCAGTCCGGGGATCACCTCGGGGGCAGACTGTCTCCTAACAGACAATGGAAATACATTGAAGGATACACCATAGAAACAGATCTGGGTCAAGCATCGTAAGTTTGGTCACCACACCTACAGAAGCACAAAGATTTCATGGAAAGAGTCCAGAGAAGGGCAACAAAGACAGATCATAAATCAAGAGAGTTGAACTACAGCCAGTGGTTGTGGTCTACAGATTTGCCCACCGTGGTGGAGAGGAGAGATGATGGCGGACCACATTAATGCCTTCAAGATTCTCAGTCATTTGGACGACGTCGACAGTGAACAGTTCTTCATGAGCTGCTGTGGCAGACGAAGCACAGGTCGTAAGGAACTTGTTTGAAGGGCGTGAGGAAGTGTTGTTATGGTATGAGGCTGGTGGATGGCTGAGATAGACAGAGTATTGAACCGAAATACTAGCAGTATACAGCAGTAATACAGGAAGGACGGATTTCCACCCCCAACCCTCTTAGTTGCCTTCTACGACACGCAGGGAACACGTAGGCAGTATTCTTCCCTATCGCTGTTTTCCACGTTAGCGAAGTGTGACCACGAGCGGGCGAAGTAATGGCCTCGTTTGCTCACATACATTATCCAGCTTTCGTGTATAATGTATCACCGACACCAGAGTCCCCTGTCCACAGCGGTACACCCCGCCCGGCCGCCTGCCTGCCTGCCGCGTGTGCAGTCACCTTGGGCAAGGTCTGCTGACGGAGGTACATGCTGCAGCCTTGTCCAAGATTTTTTTTTTCTTTTTTGTTGTACTTAACCGCCGTGTCCCGCGTCAGCGAGGTAGCGCAAGGAAACAGACGAGGAAAAGGCCCAACCCACCAACATACACATGTATATATATGAACGCTCACACACGCACATATACATACATATACATTTCAACTTATAGATACATATACATAGAGACATATACATATTGACACATGTGTATAGATCTTTGTATACACACACACACACACACACACACACACACATATATATATATATATATATATATATATATATATATATATATATATATATATACATCCATACTTGCTGCCTTCATCCAATCCCGTCGCCACCCCGCCGCCCGCGAAATAGCATTTCCCCCTCCACCTCCTTCAGCGAGGCAGCGCGAGGAACAGACAAAAAAGACAACAAAGGCCACATTCGTTCACACTCAGTCTCTAGCTGTCATGCATAATGCACCGAAACCACAGCTCCCTTTCCACATCCTGGCCCCACAGACTTTTCCATGGTCTACCCCAGACGCTTCACATGCCCTGGTTCAATCCATTGACAACACGTCGACCCCGGCATATCACATTGTTCCAATTAACTCTATTCCTTGCACGCCTATCACCTTCCTGTATGTTCAGGCCCCGGTCGCTCAAAATCTATTTCACTCCATCCTTCCACATCCAATTTGGTCTCCCACTTCTCCTTCCCTCCACCTCTGACACATACATCCTCTTTGTCAATCTTTCCTCACTTATTCTTTCTATGTGTCCAAACCATTTCAACGCACCCTCTTCTGCTCTCTCAACAACACTCATTGTCTTACCACACATCCCTCTTATCCTTTCATTACTTACTCGATCAAACCTGAACCTCACACCACATATTGTTCTCAAACATTTAATTTCCAACACATCCATCCTCTTCCACACAACTCTATCTATATCCCACGCCTCGCAACCATATAACATTGTTGGAACCACTACTCCTTCAAACGTACCCATTTTTGCTCTCCGAGATAACGTTCTCGCCTTCCACAGATTCTTCAACGCTCCCAGAACCTTCGCCCCCTCCTCCACCCTCTGACTCCCTTCCGCTTCCATGGTTCCATCCGCTGATAAGTCCACCTCCAGATATCTAAAAAACTTCACTTCCTCCATTTTTTCTCCATTCAAACTTACCTCCCAATTAACTTGTCCCTCAACCCTACTGAACCTAATAACCTTGCTCTTATTCACATTTACTCTCAACTTTCTTCTTTCACACTGCCAAACTGAGTCACCAACTTCTGCAGTTTCTCACCTTAATCAAGACACCAGCTTTCTATCGTCAGCGAACAGCTGACTCACTATCCAAGTCCTCATCCAGAACAGACTGCATACTTGCCACTCTTTCCAAAAATCTTGCATTCACCTCCCTAACCACCCCATCTTTAAACAAATTAAACAACCATGGATATATCACGCACCCCTGCCACAAACCGACATTCAGTGGGAACCAATCACTTTCCTCTCCTCCTACTCGTACACATGTCTTACATCCTTAATAAAAACTTTTCACCGCTTCTAGCAACTTACCTCTTACACCATATACTCTTGAAACCTTCCACAAAGCATCTCTGTCCACCCTATCATATGCCTTCTCCAGATCCATAAATGCTACATACAAATCCATCTGTTTTTCTAAGTATTTCTCACATACATTCTTCAAAGCAAACACCTGATCCACACATCCTCTACCACTTCTGAAACCACACTGCTCTTCCCCAATCTGATGCTCTGTACATGCCTTCACCCTCTCAATCAATACCCTCCCATATAATTCCGCAGGAATACTCAAACTTAAGCCCCTGTAATTTGAACATTTATCTTTATCCCCTTTGCCTTTGTACAATGGCACTAAGCATGCATTCCGCCAATCCTCAGGCGTTGCACCATGATCCATACATACATTGAATATCCTTACCAACCAATCAACAACACAGTCACCCCCTTTTTTTTTTATAAATTCTGCTGCAATACCATCCAAACCCGCCGCCTTGTCGGCTTTCATCTTCCTCAAAGCTTTCACTACCTCTTCTCTGTTTACCAAACCATTCTCCCTGACCCTCTCACTTCGCACACCACCTCGACCAAAACACCCTATATCTGCCTCTCTATCATTAAACACATTCAACAAACCTTCAAAATATTCACTCTATCTCCTTCTCACTTCATCACTACTTGTTATTACCTCCCCATTTGCCCCCTTCACCGATGTTCCCATTTGTTCTCTTGTCTTACGCACTTTATTTACCTCCTTCCAAAACATCTTTTCATCCTCCCCAATATTTAATGATACTCTCTCACCCCAACTCTCATTTGCCCTCTTTTTCACATCTTGTACCTTTCTCTTGAACTCCTGCCTCTTTCCCTCATACATCTCCCAGTTATTTGCACTATTTCCCTGCAAAAATCGTCCAAACGCATCTCTCTTTTTTTCACTAACAATCTTACTTCTTCACCCCACCACTCACTACCCTTTCTAATCTGCCCACCTCCCACCTTTCTCATGCCACATGCAGCTTTTGCTCAAGCCATCACTGCTTCCCTATATATATATATATATATATATATATATATATATATATATATATATATATATATATATATATATTGAAGCATTAGGGATTTTATTAAGAATAGATAATTGAGGAATCACAGATGCACCGAAAAACAATTAATTCTTACATTTCTCAGTAAGAGAGAAGCGAGGAAGAATGTAGAATTGAATAAGGAATTTCCAGCTGATATATCAAGGGGATTACTTGATATTGAAAAGTCGCAATTTGAGGAATTAATGTGTCGGAAGAATTCCTCTCGTTGGGCAATTAAACTTTCCATCCCATGTTACGTGAGAGAGAGGGAGAGGAAGGGAGAGGGAGAGGGAGAGAGAGGGAGAGGGAGGGAGGGAGAGGGAGAGAGAGGATGGGAGGACTGAAATGGGATCCTGTTGGGGAGTGTGACTGGGAATGTGTGGTGTAGGAAATATGCGTGCAGTCGGCGTAGCTGGAAGGATAGGACGTCCAGGATATATATATATATATATATATATATATATATATATATATATATATATATATATATATATATTTATATATATGTGTGTGTGTGTATGTTTAGTCTTGTAGATCCAGGGATGTCCTCCTCTACAGGAGAACGAGTCAAGATAAGTAACGGTGGGGAGTCTTATGTCACTTGTTAATCTACTTATATTCTAATGTTACACATTGCGTCACTACCTGCTGGATATGCTTCACTTCACCATCGTCAAGTGTGGCTCCAGCATGTCGGAAAAAAGGCTTACTGGGTTTGCTGGTTCACTCATGTCCCTCCAACCCTGGTGATGGTGAAAGGCACGAGGCATTCAGGTGGTTCAGGATTAACGATCATTACGCTGGTAATTTGAGTGCATGTTTCTGGTATTCAAGTTGGCAGTATTGAAAGCGATAGAGCCGCTCTTAATTACATGTAGATTATTATGTGACTAATGATTCTGGTGGTCACGTGTCCCCCAGGTAATGACTTTGAACCCACTAAAGAGAGAATTAGAGAGAGGGAGGGAGGGAATAACACTGGTTGGCAACTGGTGTGTGTGTGTGTGTGTGTGGGGGGGGGGAGGTTGGAAGCATGTTCCTTCGTGTCAAGAATGTTGGTGGGGCTTGAATACTCTGTACCACCAATCATTAATTAGCCCAACTGTCCTCCCTCCCTCCCCTTCCCTTCTTACCTTACACACGCACGCACACATTCTCTCTCTCTCTCTCTCTCTCTCTCTCTCTCTCTCTCTCTCTCTCTCTCTCTCTCTCTCTCTCTCTCTTCTCCGTGGCAGTGTCTGTGTTGCTGACCTCCTCCTCCTCCTCCTCCTCCCATTGTTCCCTGGCCTGCCCCTCCCTCACTCCCTCACTCGCTTTATATTTTGATTGGGTGGTTAGCGTGCCGGGGAGGAGGAGGGAGGGAGGAGACCCCCCCTACTCTCCACCATCCCCCCCCCTCCACCTACCCCCCCCCCCCCTAGGCCCTACTGCTGAGGGCGCTGGGCTAAAATATTTTCGCATTTTTATATTATAACTTGAAAAATAAAAGCGGGAATGTCGAGGGTCAGATGAGTTCGCGTGAATAAAATATTTAGATTTCTTTCCCCCTTCCCTTCCCCCATGGTGAGTAGCTATATAAACATTAGTGGAGGAAAGATGGCGCAGTAGATGATATTAGAATATTTCTATACTGAATAAGTTAGTGGGACAGACCAGAGAGAGATTCTGGTCAAAAATGTAATTTGATGTATAGACGGAATAACTGCATTAATGAGACGGAAGGGCCAGTGCCTGGTTTTTATTATGAGTTTACCCAATGAATAAAATGCTAATTGAATTGTGATAATTGATAAGTGAACGTTGCCAGTTATGAATATAGTGGAGAATTTCTCCCCACTGAAGGATTACCAGTGGTCGTCATGGTACTTTACCACCACTTATAAAAGTACGTATTGCTTATATAAGTGGTGGCAGTCCTATAACCTGAGTTGTAAGGGATGTGGTTATGACCATATTTTTTCCCCTCACTACAGTGTACTCACTACAGTTATTACTTGTGTTTGTCTTTGCGTTATTAATGAAGATGAATTATAACCAAAGCTCCCCGCTGTACGGTAAGGTCTGGATGATAAAGAATGGTAAAGTAATAAGTGGTTGTAAACCTTTATGGTTATTGGGAGCAGTTATCACTATTATAACCAACATTATATAGTTGTCTGCTATAACCACGGGTTTTATGGTTTGAACTTAGGTAGTATCTTATTTTTATGGGTAGTTTAACCACACTTGAGCAGGCTTAAGATAGGAGAACCCTTGAACACGACGGTACGACAGTGCGGTGCTAGAGCACAACACAACGATTCTTGTGCGCGACGGTACGACCCTTGAGCACGACGATGTGACCTTTGAGCACGACGATACGACCCTTGAACTCCGGGGCACGACTTCTGGGTGTTGTCTTGAGGGGTCAGGTTAATTCACCCTGTTGTCGTACTGTCGTGTTGAACGGTCGTACTCAGACCCTGAAGGGTTTTAAAGAATACATTTGTAGTAACAAAAATATATATATATATATATATATATATATATATATATATATATATATATATATATATATATATAGTTTATAACAGGTAGTAAGGTAGTTAACGTTACAGTTGTAATCCTATATTTCGTGGTGGTACAGTCTGGGAAACGAAATAACGAAAAATTTTTTTTATTAGCTATAAAATGAAGGCTGCAGTTGCAAGTAAGCTACACCTGCTGTAAAGGCCAGGATCAGGGATAATAAACGTATATTTGTAGTAATATATATACATTTATTATGGAAGAAGAGACCTTGAGAAAATATATATATATATATGTAGCTTAATATAAACTAATGTACGTATACCACTGTTGGTATGTATATTATAGAAATACAATTTTCATGAGGTCACGTAACGCTACAGACTACTTTGGCAAGGCGAAAAAATAATATTGATATGAATGAGGATAATGTTTGATGTTTATGTGTGGTGAAGATTTTCATGTTTTTCCTCACACACAACAACACAAAGGAATTCAAATAGACAACAGTCCAGTGGGTCCTTTTCTGGGGTGTTTGTATGATAGTGTGTATCATAGTTTGTATGATAGTGTGTATCATAGTTTGTATGATAGTGTGTGTCATAGTTTGTATGATATGGTAATCTTAGATCAGCGTGGCTAGGCTAGGAAGACATACAGATATCTCAACGTGGAATGTACTGCAAACTCTCCATGTATCTTGAGGAAGCGCATATAATGACATTCGTGCATTTGAAGCGAAATATTTATTACGTTTATATACTTACACGTAATTGCTCTTAACCACTGTAATTGGCAGATCATTCCGTACGTTAACAATCCCGTTCGAGAAAATTAAAAGCACTTCGCCTCATTCGATGTAAAACATTTGCCCACAAGTTATCCATTTTATAAAGGAACGTTTACCTTTGTTCCAAAACTTACACTCCTCCTCGTTGGTCCAGACCTAAAGGGTCAGGTCATAGTTCACGGTGTCATACCTAAGGGTCTCGCTGTCGTCCACGAGGGTCGTACCGTCGTGTTTAAGGGCCAGAACATTGTGCTTGAGGGCCATACCATCTCGCTCAAGGGTCGACCCGTCTTCCTCAAGAGGTTCAACACAGCCTCCGCCGCCTGGCACAATGTTTCCTGCTTCACAAGGTTAATTTTTCTCCCCTCCATTCCTTAATGACGGTGTGGATGATGGGAGCCAAACTCACACAAATGACTCAAGCATTCGGATGAAAGACAAATGTGGATGTTAGTGCCGTTAACTGTGTTACAGAAAATCACCAATTTTCTGGCGTGATTAACGAGCATCGCTAATGATGTTTGACTCGCATATGAATATATATATATATATATATATATATATATATATATATATATATATATATATATATATATATATGTATTGAAGCTACAGTATTGATGAGACCATGTAATGTGGAGGGTAGAGTTGTCATTGATGTATTCGTGAATATATTATGAACGGATGAACTCGGTCATGTGCGAAGATATTCAGCCAAGACGAATGTCGCGAGGCATTCGTGTACAGACAGGGGTCGGGGAGGATCAGTCATGTAAACAGTGTCTCGTCTTGCCACTCATACCCCCGTGTGTTTGTATGATATATTGGTCCACTCTGAGAGAGAGAGAGAGAGAGAGAGAGAGAGAGAGAGAGAGAGAGAGTCGGGTGAACCACAGACGGCTTGGCTCTGGGATACTGGAGGTTGTGGTTTCGGCGCGTTGCACGGCTGGAGAGTTTGGATGCGTGATGATACGGCCTTTCTCCGTCTGTTCCTGGCGCTGCCTCGCTACGCGGGAGACTGTGAACAAGCACTGGGGGGCAGGAGAGACCTCAGATACTCTCACATGGCAGGCACAGACTGGGAGACACACACACACACACCAGACGAGACCAGACACCACCACCAGCAGGAGGGAGGAGGGAAGGGTCGCCACCCGCCTCTCACCCTCGACACGAACTCACGAGTGGCGACTCGTGGTTCCAGTCTTCAGGATCCCTAACATGTTTATGCCCCGAGCATCTCCTAAGGGTCGGTAATCACGGGTGTCCTCAGGACCTGACTGTCTTTGTGGGTTTATAATCACGACTGGAAACACAGCCCTTCTGATGGCTTGGATTACCTTCAGGGGTTTGTAATCATCACGATTGGGAAACAGCTTCACTCAAGGTCTGATTATCTCATGGGCTTCTGTAATGACCGCTGGGAAACACTTGTCATTAGGGATTAATTATCACCATTGGTTATTAATGACGATTAGAAACAGCCATTCTAATCACGATTAGAAACAGCCATTTGTTTCAGAGCTGATCGTCTTTTGGGGTTTTATGAGAACGATTGGTGAAGAGGCATACACGAGGGGATATTTTTTTGTTTGTTTTTTTGACGATCACTGGAGGCAGGGTATGAGTGTGGTGTGAGGAGTGTGTGGTGGCCGCTGATGCTGTGGTGATTAATGCCGTTAGGTAAGTGAGTGGTGAAGATGGCCTGTGGTTGGTGTGGGTGGATAGGTATTTGTGTGTAAGGGGACACACACACACCCACCCACCCACACACACACACACACAGTCATTCGGTTGTTCTGGTGCAGTTACTGTTGTGGACAAGGCTGGTGTCGGCTTGGCAAGTCCAGGTTTGTAAACAACATAAACCAGTGAGATTTATATGTGAGAGATAAATCTGATGAGCCACATGGAAAACAACTGGTAAATTGGCCAAAAGCTGGTGGACGCGGCCCATGGGGGCGTGATATTTCACTCGCATTCATGATGAAATGTTCAAATGGCAGTTCGAACCGCAGCTCGACTCGTCTCATTAATAAATGGCCGGGTGGGGGTTTCTCCCTCTCCCCACGCAGTGAACGAATGAATCGACACTTTTGAAGCTTCACTCTTACAGCCACGGGTCGGACCCCTGTGACGTGCGATCGCCAAGGGGAAAATTTGGTTGAAGAATTTCTGCTGTTTGTTGACTTGAGAAGAATAGTTTTATATTACTTTTATCATCGTTCGTCCAGGGTTGTAACGACTGCTTCACGAAAGAAGTAGTATGATATATATATATATATATATATATATATATATATATATATATATATATATATATATATATTATCCCTGGGGATAGGGGAGAAAGAATACTTCCCACGTATTCCCTGCGTGTCATAGAAGGCGACTAAAAGGGAAGGGAGCGGGGGGCTGGAAATCCTCCCCTCTCGTTTTTAATTTTCCAAAAGAAGGAACAGAGAAGGGGGCCAAGTGAGGATAATCCCTCAAAGGCTCAGTCCTCTGTTCTTAACGCTACCTCGCTAACGCGGGAAATTGCGAATAGTATGAAAAAAAAAATACATACATATATATATATATATATATATATATATATATATATATATATATATATATATATATATATATATATAAATTACCCAAGGATATGTTTCTCAAGAAACGTTCGAGAGGACCCTGTACCTCAAGGCTGCGTTGCTTCCAGCAGCAGGGTCATGTGGAACTCCCTTAGATTTGAGAAGTTCTTTGATGACACTATATTCCAAAAGTAATACAGACAACCTCTGCAAAGGTGACTTTTCACTCGTCGTGTAACCTCATACAGTCGGGGGGTCTGATTGTGGCAAGAGTCGGCCCAAGGTTGATGCATGGCAGGGCAGTAGCTCACGGTATAATGTAATTCAGGTGGGCAACCGGCTGGCCATCCCTTATGGTGGGAAGTGGTGATTGTCACACACGGCTCAGTTGACGACCCATTATTCGCTGCCAGACCAACCAGGAAATTTCCCCCGTGTGGCCATATGTGTTCTGGCGATGGTTGTAGATGACTCCGGTCAACCCTACCTACCCATGTGGTGTGGGCTCACGTCAGGTGGGGACCTTACTACGTGGTGAGTGGGCTCACGTCAGGTGGAGACCTTACTACGTGGTGAGTGGGCTCACGTCAGGTGGAGACCTTACTACGTGGTGAGTGGGCTCACGTCAGATGGAGACCTTACTGGTGAGTGGGCTCACGTCAGGTGGAGACCTTACTACGTGGTGAGTGGGCTCACGTCAGGTGGAGACCTTACTACGTGGTGAGTGGGCTCACGTCAGGTGGAGACAGGTATTTTCAAATCAAACATCAAGTCATGAGTTGAATCACTCAGGCTTTCTCAGGACTTCCCACAGTTCACAAGTATACTAGTTTGAAAGGAATTTCTTTTTCGGCGTTTTGTCTCCCTTGAGGGCGAGGTGTACGTGGTGGTGTCCTCTGCAGTATGTTGGTAGATGTATTCTAGTGTGACTCAGCCACCTCGAGTGCGATCCCCGACTCAGCTCACGGGATTGGACTTCTGTCGTAAAACAGTTGTGTTGACACTTTTATTGGTAGTGTCGACCACTACACCAGACCTTGAGGCAGTATGTCTATGATGACCCTACACCAGACCATGAGGCAGTAGGTCTATGGTGGCCCTACACCAGATCATGAGGCAGTAGGCCTATGGTGGCCCTACACCAGACCTTGAGGCAGTAGGCCTACGGTGGACCTACACCAGACCTTGAGACAGTAGGCCTAAGGTGGACCTACACCAGACCTTGAGGCAGTAGGCCTGTGATAGACCAAGTAGGGAGAAGGCCATCTCCCGTGCCACACGTGACCTCGACCCTGGCCTCCCAATAATCAATACAAATGGTTTTCACAGCGGCGAGAAATGCCGTTCCTTCGAACGGGTTTCCTGTCAGTGAAGCGAGGCTGCAAATGTTATGGGAAAAGATGGTGAATCCATGTTACTTAAACATCAGGATTTAGCTGGTGGAAAGAGCCATTCTCGAGGCATTTACTGCCAGTGGGCAAATACGAGGTGCGTCAGTTGGTTTCATTTGAATAGCCTTTTATTGTGCTCTGTCGACCGTCTGAACCACTGTGGCGGCCCGAGAAACCACTGTGGTGGCTGTTGTCGCCACTGTGGTTGACGGGTGAACCCATTTTAGTAGCCGCTTGAATCCGGACGAACCAATTTGGATGGCAGGCAAACCACTGTGGTGAACGAATGACCCCGTTGTAGGAGATTAGTGCATCACTGCAGTGGCCGGATGAACCACTGTGGAAGGGTGAATGGAACCACTTTGATGGTGGGATTGACTACTGCGGAGAGTCTGTGAACCACTGAGAAGGACACTTGAACCACTTGAGGGAGGATGAACCACTCTAGAGGGTGGGTGAACCACTTTCAAGACTGAATTAGGCCACTGTGGAAGGCGAGTGAACCACTGTGAAGGTTGAACCCCCTTTGCGACAGCTGAACCACTGATGCGGTTCATCATCATCATCATCGTCTCTGGTTCCCCTGCTCGGGGCGACCCCTGTGTGGCTACTCCCTGGGGCTCTACACCTGAGTCAGCCGCTGGGCCCCGTGGGAGACTGGTCTTGGGACAGACTGTAACACACAGATGCATCAGGGTTATCACACACACACACACATACACACACACACACACACACACGAGAACGCAGGTCAGGTCGTCTCCTGAGTAGCGTGGCGCAGAAACGTATCGTCTCGAAGTGTTTAAAGAAAACTTTGGGATGTGGTCGTAAGTCGGGTCGGGTATATAGCGGAGATCTCTCACAGTGAGGACGGAGACTCCACACGGGGCTGCTAGGGGCTGCCAGACGTCCTCCTCGCTAGGTTGAAACTGGCTGTTTGGGTCCGCGAAAGGTACAGATTTCACGTGAATTTTAGGTCGGGACCAACACGTGAAAGAGTTCCGGCAGCTCTTCTGGATGGAGATATCAAGCCAGTCAGGCAAGACGGTGCCACCTTTGAAACGAAGGGCCATTATGTGTGTACAGTGAAAGATAGATAGATAGACAGATAGATAGATAGCTGGATAGAGAGAGAGAGAGAGAGAGAGAGAGAGAGAGAGAGAGAGAGAGAGAGAGAGAGAGAGAGAGAGAGAGTGGTCTGAAAATTCTGCTGAATCGCGTGAGGGACAGTAAGATGTTTTAAATCTGTTTCAACTGTTGGTTGAAACTTGACGTTGACAGCTTGACCTGAAACTAGCAGTCGTTTAAGGTGAGCCCAAGATAACTAACCAACCCGAGAGAACGGCGGTACGACCTTGGGTCAGCACGACCTTTGGCCTGACTCGTACGTAAACATCAGGTTAAAGGCCAAGAGTCGTACTGTTGTGCTCATGCATCGTACCGACGTGTTGAATGATCGTACCGTCCTGCTCAAGGATCGTACCTTCCTGCTCAAGGATCGCACCGTCATACTTAAGGGTTGTACCGTTATCTCAAGGATCGTACCGTCCTGCTCAAGGGTCGTTCCGTCCTGCTCACTCAAGAGGTTAAGTTTTATCATTTTACACCATGATGCCACACCGTTCGGGAGTGGTCGCTGGGGAGGAGGACCTGGTGTTCCTGTGTATCTGACCCGGCCGGCTAGTGGGTCACGCTCCTTGTTTACATCGATCAGCTGATTTATGGTCTACGCTTGAGCTTCTACTGCAAACCAGCTCGTTCCTCAGACCATGGTATGTGATCTTACTGCCTGGCGCACTTGTGGTGTGGCCCCTTTCGTGAGAGCACCAGTCTTATCTTCCTCTCTCTGTGTCTTCCTCACGAACTCCTCTCTCACGTGTGGCTCTCCTCTCCATCCGCCTTCAAGACTTGACCCGCTTGTGTGGGTCTTTCTTGTGGACGTGTCTCACCAGCGGCGATGGAAGAATGATTACGGGTTTGGGAATTTTGAATTTATGTTTTGAGAACATTAGTCAGGATCTGTTACTTGGGAGTACACACACACACGCACAGACACACCTGCTCACACTTTACGTTAACTTGATTTATTTTTTCCATCTACACCTTCTGTGTCAACGTCCGCTAGTGCTGCACCTGTGCATCACTCGGTACCTGTGTGTGTGTGTGTGTGTGTGTGTGTGTGTCCGTCATGGCCTAGAACTTGCTACTGCTCTCACCCAGTTATTTACGACAGTCTCTCTGTCTTATGGACATTACGTTTTGTTCTTTATCAATGTCTTTATACATAACCCCCTCCTAGACCTTTTTTTTTCTCAGTAATCCGCTTTTTTTTTTCCTTTCGTTACAATTTCCCCGAAACCTCTCACTATGTTGATGATGTTACCGTGGTCTTGGGATCATAATATTCCTCACTTCCGTGAGTTCCTCCTCCGTCTGATGGCTCTGACGCAGTGGGTAAGTCTAGATCATTTTTCCTGATGACGACAATTTGCCTTATCTCTCATCATACGATTCCTTCGTGTCTATTAATTTCTTCCTTCAGTTGTTGTGAATTCTTGGGTCGTGTGTATCTATTTATAATCACAGATCACTTCCCCGAGCCTTACGTTGCTAGCTGAATCATCTTTTAATTCATTTACACTTTTTCCGTACACAGTAGAACCCTCAAGATCCCCTTCACCCAGCCTCCTGCTCGCAGACCAATTGACAAGTGTGTATGGTCGGGTGGTTAACCTTGCCTGACTCCATACATGATGTTAAGGCGTTGCACTTCAGAACTCCGGGCTCGTGCCGTGTACGCACTCAGTGTTTAGGAGTAACCTCACCCAGAATGTGGAAACTGCTACCTTTATCTTCCTTTGCTCTCGTAATTCCTCGCCCAAGCTGGTGTCCCTGAAACAGAGAATAGATGTATATAAAAGAGAAGGAAGTCAGTCTGTCCGGTATGCCACTTAGGACAATTACCTTTCAGGGATAATGACTTATTGTCCGTAATTACCTGTTAGTACGGGGAGGGAGTGGGTCGCCATCTCTTGAACATTCATTATTCTGTGTGTGTGTGTGTGTGTGTGTGTGTGTGTGTGTGTGTGTGTGTGTGTGTGGTACGAGGGTGAGGGGAGGAGAGGTGGTCTCACGAGTGTACAACTTTTCCCATAATAACCAGATGGTAATCACACACACACACACACACACACACACAGGAAGAAAACGGCCGGTGGGCATGGCGCTCAGGTCGTAAGGCGTAATATGTGTCTTACACATAAAAACCTACATTTGCATATTTGCTTTTTCTTCCCCCGTGGCGCCCTTGACTGGCTGTGGTGCCGACACACTCACTCACTGACGCATTTTTATGGCTACGTAAGTCAGGTCTTACGATGATAGACTACAGCGCCCGGCGTGATGTATCCCATCCCTGGGCATGGACGCCCCGGAGCGATGCTATTTACAGTGCTGTCAGAGGGAGGGAGTAGGCCGACGTCCTCACCTCTGGTGAGAGAGTGGGTACCCGGTAATGGTACTGTCTGCAAGTGTGGTGCTATAGACACACACACACACACACACACACACACACACACACACACACACACACACATGATCAGAGATATCTTACAGTGTCAGGTCAGAGTGGAGAGAGGGCACGACCCAGCCTGCTTGTGTGGTGAGGGCGGGCGGCGCGACGCGTTGGCTGGTGCTTCTGTGCTGTTCGTGAGGTCTTGAAGGCGAGGCAAGACTGTGGCTAGTTGTGTTGTGAGGAAAGTAGAAGAAGGACCACTACGGTGTAGAAGTAGATAGAATCTACTCTTTAAGTTTAATGTAGAGTGTCAATATGTGGTGGCTAATTAGAGTAGACTGGGGTGGAGGTGTGGGTTAGTGTTTGTCGTCCTTCAGGTTGATTGGGCGTTGGGTGTGAGCGTGAAGCATTGATCGCATCAGGAACACGAGGTTCCGGTGGTGGATGGAGATCCTGTGGTGCATGGAGATTTTGTGGTGGATGGAGATCCTGTGGTGGATGGGGTTTTGTGGTGGATGGAGATCCTGTGGTGCATGGAGATTTTGTGGTGGATGGAGATCCTGTGGTGGATGGGGTTTTGTGGTGGATGGAGATCCTGTGGTGGATGGGGTTTTGTGGTGGATGGAGATCCTGTGGTGGATGGGGTTTTGTGGTGGATGGAGATCCTGTGGTGGATGGAGATCCTGTGGTGGATGGGGTTCTGTGGTGGGTGGGTTCCTGTGATGGGTGGGGTTACTGTGGTGGGTGGAGATACTGTGATAGATGGGGTTCTGTGGTGGGTGGGGATCCTGTGGTGGATGGAGATCCTGTGATGGATGGGGTTCTGTGATGGGTGGGGTTAGTGTGATGGGTGGGTTTACTGTGGTGGGTGGGGTTCCTGTGGTTGGTGGGGTTCCAGCGCGCCTCTTTCTTGCCTGAAGGTGGAGGAGGAGTGTGGAGGGCATGAAGCTGCTGGTATAGACTTGTGCAAGACGTAACGTAAAGCTTCGTCATGCACTTCCAGTATGTTGGTCTAAGGTCGTGGGATGGGCCAGCTTAGTGCAGGGATGCAGGTATGTGATTAATATCTTCCGTACATGTGGTAGGTTTGTGTCGGTGTTGGCAGTGTCAGTCCTGACTCACCAGAGCACCGTCAACCCCCGCTGGGCTGCTTCATAACCTGCGAATATATGTGTGTGTGTGTGTGTGTGTGTGTGTGTGTGTGTTTGTGTGTGTGTGTGAGGGAGGCGTCTTGGGCTCAGCCATGCACTTCGGCGTCGGGAACTAGAGATTACAGTGTACAGGATGGAGAGGTTGTGCTGGTAACGTATGCGATCCAGAGTACCTGAGTGAGGTATTTTTAAGGCGTTGTGTCAGTGCCCTTTGTTGTTCCCATTGCCTCAAGTTATTGTGTTTCTTGCTGTTGTATGCTGGGGAGTTCAGTGGTCATGTTAACCACTGGGTTATGAGTAGATATTACCAGTCCTTATGGTCGTCAGTGAAAGTACCTCGGGGTATAGCTTGCGTGGATCGGTCAAATGCATATTGTACCTCTCCCTGTCTCGGTACATTATTCTTCTTCTATAAATCTACAACATTGACACTTGATGAGTCGATGTGTTGTCACAGAGTGGATAAAACTGAGTCTTGCAGTTAATGAGGTTCTCCAAGTTGTGTGTCATTAGCAGCTGAAAATATGGAATTATATTCCCATTGTTTCTCAGTTTCTGCGATGTTGTCTTCCAGTTGCATTTATGGGTGAAGTTTTGGTTTTGAGTAGATGAATGTGATTAGCACAAGTTTATTTGTTTTTCTAGGAATATACTCGTGGTTTTGGCATTTGAGAACTGTTGATAATGATAGTGGTGTGATGTGAGGCTACGTAGGGGCAGGTTTGGAGTGAGCTGGTGGTGTGAGAAGGAAGGGAGGCAACACACACACACACACACACTGCTGGTCAGGGCTGCTGCTCCCCCTGCAGGTCTGGGAGGGAGTCGAGTCTTGACGAATCTCGTCGTCTTTGTCTGTCTTAAGCTGCGTAGCAGAGGAAGCCATGTCTTGTGTACTGCAAACCTCACAGTCCACAGAAAGGTCTCAGAACTCAGAATTTGAGTGTGAGTTGTTGACTCACTCTCAGCGAGAAATAGGTGTCTTAATGGCATTGCTCCAGCTGAGTCCATGATCTGGTCTGCTTCACTCCGGGGCTCTGCAGTGGCTGGCGTATTGCTCCAGCTGGTGAATGTTTAATGATGCCTCTCTCTGTTACAGCAGCCGAGGCGGGTTCGAATCCCCGTAATCCTGCAAACTGGGTTAATGGTTCTCTGTGGCTCGTCTTGGCCATTCTGTAACAGGAGCGCATAAGTGTTTCTTGGGAGACCATCATGCACTTCATAACGGAGTTTCACCACGTATGAAGTGCATTGCTGACGTAGATCTCTCGTTTTCTATGTCATGGTGGTATTCTGGATTGTTTCATGTTGTCTCAGGGTCGTAATCCAGGTGAGCCCAGCCCTCACTGGCACTGCTGGCCTGTAACATGTGACCAAAGACTGGAGGTCGCCCATTGAAAACATGATTTCACATTGATTATCTTGATTAGTAAGTCCAAGGTTTAGGCTGATCTACGACTCGAACTCCCTCTGTCTCCGGCATTAGCTGCACCACTTAATACCCAGTTAGTCACTGTGTCATATGATACCTGTGCGGCCGCTGGCAACTCGAGGGTGGGATGTTGTGATATAGCTGTTCCTTTGCCTATGTAGCTATTCCTTGGAACTCTATACTCACCTCATGTCTATCACAACCACGACGACCTGAGTCTTTCTGAAAGGCAAGTTTTCCACATCCTCAAAAACTCTGTTGATTTCCTTTTTTTCTCTCTTACATTTCTCTCCATTTAACCCTTTTTAATATTCAAGTTAAGGTCGGTCACTGTGAAGCCATCGACATAGAAATAAAGGATCCAGTGAAAGCCATGGGAAGCTACACTCTGCCTCTCGCAAGACTCCATTACTCAGTGTGTCATCGACGCTTCTTTATGGAGCAGTTGTCTGTGTGAGTCGCTGACTCGGCTCCTCTAGCAATACGGTCAGTATTTCACACTCGCGTGAGAAACTGCTGATGGAATTGAATCACATCAGAAAGATTTTAATCAGAATTCGGAGCGTAAATTCCTTCTTTGATAGTTACAGACGCTGATGTATGCTGTGATGTTAATACTGTGACCATCTATCTACCCCTACACTCCTGGAACACTATCTTACACCTATTCCCCAAGGAGCACTACCTACACTTACAACACCTGGAGCCCTACACCTACATCCGTGTCAACACAGGTGCTATGTTACCATCATCTTCTCCAGTAAAGCTGTATGTGATTATCGCCACACGGTTCATGTAGGACGTTCATGGGTCGCATGGACGTTCCCTTGCACTGGACTCTTTTATTGTCTTACATTGACTGACATTCTTCCCGTCCGTCAGGTCGAGTCATTATATATTCTAATGAAGTGTTACTTCATCGCCTTAGGGGTTGTTTTGTGTTGGATGGGTTTGGGAAGATGTTGTAGGGGTTTGAGAAGGTGGGGTTTGTTGTGTTGATGGTTTGAGGGGGGTCTTACGGAGAGGGGGGATCAGACGGAGGGACTGGATTGGATTCCTTCCGTGGGGCACTGTTTAGCGTGGTGGTCATGGAAGGTTTGGAAGACATTTAGTGAGGCATTTGATTCCTGACGTACCATTGTAAAGGATTACCGGCCTTTGGTGGGTAGCAGAGTCGTTGAGGGCCATGTCTGTCCCCGAACATGGAGAGCCGAGGAGGAGACTCAGGGCTGTCGTCTGGTGAGGCCCGTCACAGGATCAACTGTTCCCAGTTAATTAATGGAGATTATGTGAGGGAGGGAAAGCGAGTGTGTGTGTGTCTATCCACCTGAGGGAGTTCAGGTCATCAGTATGCACCTCCTGACCTTCAAGTGTTCGCGAAGAAAGTTTAAGAATGTTAACGTTTCATCAGTTGTGGAGAATGAATCGGGATGTGCTGGGGTTGGAGAGTATGTGATGTGCTGGGGTTGGAGAGTATGTGATGTGCTGGGGTTGGAGAGTATGTGATGTGCTGGGGTTGGAGAGTATGTGATGTGCTGGGGTTGGAGAGTATGTGATGTGCTGGGGTTGGAGAGTGTGTGATGTGCTGGGGTTGGAGAGTATGTGATGTGCTGGGGTTGGAGAGTATGCGATGTGCTGGGGTTGGAGAGTATGTGATGTGCTGGGGTTGGAGAGTATGTGATGTGCTGGGGTTGGAGAGTATGTGATGTACTGGGGTTGGAGAGTATGTGATGTACTGGGGTTGGAGAGTATGTGATGTGCTGGGGTTGGAGAGTATGTGATGTGCTGGGGTTGGAGAGTATGTGATGTGCTGGGGTTGGAGAGTATATGATGTGCTGGGGTTGGAGAGTATGTGATGTGCTGGGGTTGACGTATACGTAGGTTATATCTTATAAGATGTTCACGTGTTCTTAGTGTGCTGTTCTTGGCCTTAGGTGTCCCTGGCCGTGCACGCTGCCCTCGGTTGTCTACAGCTTTTCAGATAGCCTAGCTTAAAGTCCTCTCGCTGAGGGTTTGAAGATCACAAGACATATAACAAAGCCAGTGTGAAGTGCATTGATAACAGGAGAAAAATCAGTAGAAGTAACGTGTGTTCATCTTGGTCAGCGTCATGTGTATACCAGGATCCTGGGGGCTGCCCATGCTGGGCGGCTGTGGATCACGCTATGAAGAAGCCTCGTACGGGGAGAATGGCTGGCTGGATGGGTGACTAATGAGGCGTGGGAAGCTGGCCTGGCGGCGGGTCGTAAGCTACGTGAGTAGAGGGAGAATCGTGCCACCCACACGTGAACTGACGGATGAATGACCGTACTGCTGCTGGCAGGGGTGAGCGCTGAGTAGTGTCTCTGCTGGCAAGGGGTGAGCGCTGAGTTGTGTCTCTGCTGGCAAGGGTGAGCGCTGAACAGTGTCTCTTCTGGTAGGGGTGAGCGCTGGCAACTTGCTTGAGCTCTGAAATATTTTGTATGTATGTTGATACATTTAATGACTGTCTGGAGATAATGTCAGGAACCCAGAACCTCTGCCATGTGTCGGGACATGATAAAAATAGGTGTGTGGATGGAGGACGAGACTTCCACTAATGTTACAGGACGACATATTTGTATAATGCGGACGTGCGGTAAGTAGCAGACGACCTCAGTTTCGTCTGGGAGTGTGGCAGGTGGAGGCGTGTGGATCAGGCCGGTTGAAACAAGTTGGTGTGATCGTGTCGTGAGCAGTCGGGTGTTTGTGGTGGTGGGTCATGATGACTGCTGGCTTGTGAGGTGAGTCCTGGTGTCTCCTGTACTGTGGCAGGGATACGCCTCTTGTGACGGGTGTGTTGGTCGAGATGCAGGACTCCCCCTCCTCCATGTTTCACCTCAAGTGTAAAACTTTGTTCATAACTCGTGAATTACTTCACAGCTTGGCCTCCCTGAGACATCGGTTGGCTGGTACATGTTGCTGACCAGTGACAGGTCTTGTTACTCGACTTGGAAATTAGGAATTAAAAGTTGATGTTGGCCAGTGTTGAGAGGTGCGTGGAGACATTTCTGGCGGGCACCAGCTTGTGGTGGGGTAGTGTTCAGACGTGTGGTCGTTGCTGTAGACGGTGAGAGTGGCGGCCATAGTCTGGGCGTGTGGAAAGCCGCCACATGATCTTCGTCATATGGGTCGTAACCATTGTGCTCCAGGGCTACAGTCCATACCACACAGGGCATGTAGTGTGCGGCCCAGGCTGTGTGGTCATCACTCACAGTAACCAGGTGTTGACGGCTAGCAAGACCAACGAGCGAATGCTTTGAGGGAATGTCTCCACACACACACACACACACACACACACACACACACTCGTCATCATGATTCCAGTCACTGAACCGTTGTGATTCTGTTTCGGTGACGGTGATGATATTATTGTTGTTTTATGGGTGTTGGTGTGAGGCGATGAGTTTCAATGAGGAAAATGATTGGAGTTGGTAATGTTTTGTGGGTGAGGATTGTCTGTCTGCCTAGACACTGGTATGTGTGAGGAGACACACCTGCTCCAGTGAGACAGCAGACGAGTTCAGCAGGTTCCATGTAAGATTTCACAACTGGCAACATGGACGTGGGTAGACGACGTCCAGGGATGTTATGTTCCTGGTGATGGTGAGGTCCACAGTACTGGTGCAGACGGCATCATAACCCTCACCTTGTGAAGGGTCGTACATACTCATTGCTCACCACCACGTACACGTACGACCAGTGGGTGGCAGGGTCGTGGTGTGACGTGCTGCCATAAGTGAGGAAGTAGTCGGGTGGGCCCCTCAGCACGACGCTGTCGGGTTGGTAAAATAAGGTCCCATCTGTACGTCTGGAGGTCTTATGTATGTTGGCGGAAGTTCCTCAAATACGTTGCAAGGAACGTTCGGCGGCGGGGACTGGGATGGTTATGGACGGGGTAACAAATTGTTATGGGCTAGCCATCCCCCCCAAGGGAGGGCCCCCTACATCCGGGGAGTACCACCAGGCGTGTGTGTGTGGAGGAATCTGTCGGGCCAGTTTGATCAGGTCTCGCGATGGTACGCGTCTGGTGACGCTGTCGCTGACTTACGTGGCTGTCTGGTTGGCTGGCTCTGTCCCTGGAGATAGGGAGAGAGGCTGCCTGATGAGATGATGATGAGTCAGCGTTATGATCGGAGGGACAGCGTAGTTAGTGTGATGAGTCGTCTCATAATCATAGGAGGAAGAGAATAGTGAGTGTAACGATTCTTGACGTTAAAGATGCTAAAAAAAAAAAAGTGTATTATTTTACGTCGTTGTTGTGAAATCTGGCTTGTGTCGCTACCTTGAGGTGAGGGTGAGTGGAGGCTGTGTTGCTCTCCACCTGTCCGTCACTGATTATGTGTGTGTGTGTGTGTGTGTGTGTGTGTGTGTGTGTGTGTGTGTCCGTCTCCATTAAGTGTGTATAGGTTAAGGAACTGATCCCTGTAGAGATGATTCATTGCCTGAAACTCTCCACCTTTGTTCAGTACGCTTGAAGATGTGTGTGTGTGTGTGTGTGTGTGTCATTTTGACGACCGCTAGACACTCCGTACAGAAATCGTTATTTGCTGGACGTAACAAACTTCCCAAACCGATATTATCGTAAATACACAGAGCGCAGTGAATACTTGCTGTTGAATACGTCAGGTTCCTGCTGCAGCCACGACAACTATATCACTCGCTGCCAATTACTGAGACACTGGGGGCATTCATGTCCCTCGGACACGCCTCTCCCAGCTTGAGTTACCGTGACGTGCAGACTTTGTTCCATGTAAGACTTGAAGTATGTCCACTGCCACTGGAGGTCTCGAGTGTGTGATGTTGGAAGAGGAATGTCATGGAAAATTATGATAGCGAAATTTATTAATTCATTGTCGTATTTTTTTTCCTTTTCATCATAACCTAGTAACGTATATTAACATGGAGATGAGAAGACGCGCTTTGATCACATACCAATTAGATGTATATATATATATATATATATATATATATATATATATATATATATATATATATATATATTTCGTATAGATATTTATCTCGTGTTTTCTACGGTACAGAACTTGGATATGATGGCTCTACCTTTTGGCCTGAGGTATAAGGCTCAGGCCCAAGGATGGTACCGCCGTGTCTTGGAGGTTCTAACAGTACGATGATGTGTGATGATCAAGAGAAGTACGAAGAACAGTATCATAGGCAAGGGCTGATCTCATGATACACCCGCTAGCGTCTCTCTAAGCTAGGTTAGGGTAGGCTGGGCTCGTACTTACCCTCACCCGTAACCTAACCTAACCTAACCCACAACAACGTTGTGCAAGGAAGGGAGAGAATCTTCAGATAATTCCTAGTATTGATGACAACAGCCAGGGGTGTTTGATGATCTTCATAACCTCACAAATGGAACATAAGATCGAGATACTCCTTCCTTATAAGTCAGGGATGTAGATGAAGACACGTGAGACGCGGTAGTAGAATATTTCTAGCGTCGGTCTTGTGTCTCTTGGGGTTCATATATGGTGACGTGAACCCCAGCCCAAGTGTTGGTGAGGTGCTGGACGGAGAAGAACAACATGATATAGTGTTCTCACTCAGAGGGACATCGGGTGGTAGCCCCTGGCCATGGCCCAAGGTAATGTGTCAGGTGTATATTGGTGTGAATGGTTAACCAGATTGTTATTACATGGACTTCGCAAGATATACGTATTTGTAGACTGGTATACATATCAATTTTGTTTATCCTTGGATGGTGTAATTTTTCTTTAGTGTGTAAAACCGCCGTTTAGGTTGGTCAGGTCAAGTTAGTTCGAACCTCCACGAGTCTAGGAGGCAAGTTACGTAACGTTTTTGGTGTATTGAATGCGTGAGAGGTGGGAGGATGTCTGTCTGACACAAGGATGATGAATGAGCATCGTGATGCGCCGCCTCGTGCGTATCCCAGGAGGGTCTGCAGCCACTACTCCCTCAACTGTTTTATGAGATGGAAGTTTGGTGTACATTTCCTGCACAGGTTTGTAATGGATGCTTACGAAACGCTATTGGGGTGTCATTTGCATGCTCTTGTGTTGCGTCACTAATAACACTAGGCGGGAGTGAAGTAAACTTGTTCGATGATTAAGGTATGAGATTTTTTTGTGGGTTTGGGATATTTTTTCCATTTTGGAGGATTCCTGGTGTGTATGTTGTATAGATAGTACCCCGCTGGGTGTACCGTAACTTCGTGAACATAACGGTACGACTCGACCGCTGCTGTACGACCTTTGGCCTTGATGGCTCAGCCGTCTTGCTCAGCGGTCGTGCCGTCGCGATCATTGGTCGTACCGTCGCGATCATTGGTCGTACCGTCGCGATCATTGGTCGTACCGTCGCGATCATGGTCGTACCGTCGCGATCATTGGTCGTACCGTCGCGATCATTGGTCGTCCCGTCGCGATCATGGTCGTACCGTCGCGATCATTGGTCGTACCGTCGCGATCATTGGTCGTACCGTCGCGATCATTGGTCGTACCATCGCGATCATTGGTCGTACCGTATTGCTCAGCGGTCGTAGAGTCGTGCTCAAAGGTCGTATCGTTGTGTTGAATGGTCGTACTGTGGTGCTCAGGGGACTTGACTAATATTGATTTTTTGCCTGATTTATGAAGCTAAGTTTAACTCTTTCAAACTCACGTAGAGAACTTGTGTTAAGTTTTGTGTAAAATATTATCCGGGTCATTTATAGCGAAACATTTACGTAAATGGAACATATTTAACGAGAGATCAGGGAGTCTGTAAAATTTTAATTTCAGAAAATAATTTTCATTTTACATTCCTCTCTGTTCTCTCTCTGGTAATTTTTACGAGTAACTTCACACTCATGTAATATAATCTTACCTTCATACGCTGGGGTCTCTATACTCGTTTGTATACCAGTGGTTAGTGGGATGAAGGAGATAGATTGTGTACCAGTGGTTGGTTGGATGGAGGAGATAGCTTGTGTACCAGTGGTTGGTGGGATGGAGGAGATAGCTTGTGTACCAGTGGTTGGTGGGACGGAGGAGATAGATTGTGTACCAGTGGTTGGTGGGATGGAGGAGATAGATTGTGTACCAGTGGTTAGTGGGATGGAGGAGATAGATTGTGTACCAGTGGTTGGTGGGATGAAGGAGATAGATTGTGTACCAGTGGTTGGTGGGATGAAGGAGATAGATTGTGTACCAGTGGTTGGTGGGATTGAGGAGATAGATTGTGTACCAGTGGTTGGTGGGATTGAGGAGATAGATTGTGTACCAGTGGTTAGTGGGATGGAGGAGATAGATTGTGTACCAGTGGTTAGTGGGATGGAGGAGATAGATTGTGTACCAGTGGTTGTTGGGATGAAGGAGATAGATTGTGTACCAGTGGTTGGTGGGATGAAGGAGATAGATTGTGTACCAGTGGTTAGTGGGATGGAGGAGATAGATTGTGTACCAGTGGTTGTTGGGATGAAGGAGATAGATTGTGTACCAGTGGTTGGTGGGATGAAGGAGATAGATTGTGTACTAGTGGTTGGTGGGATGAAGGAGATAGATTGTGTACCAGTGGTTGGTGGGATTGAGGAGATAGATTGTGTACCAGTGGTTGGTGGGATGAAGGAGATAGATTGTGTACCAGTGGTTGGTGGGATGGAGGAGATAGATTGTATACCAGTGGTTGGTGGGATGGAGGAGATAGATTGTGTACCAGTGGTTGGTGGGATGAAGGAGATAGATTGTGTACCAGTGGTTAGTGGGATGGAGGAGATAGATTGTATACCAGTGGTTGGTGGGATGGAGGAGATAGCTTGTGTACCAGTGGTTGGTGGGATGGAGGAGATAGATTGTGTACCAGTGGTTAGTGGGATGGAGGAGATAGATTGTGTACCAGTGGTTGTTGGGATGAAGGAGATAGATTGTGTACCAGTGGTTGGTGAGATGAAGGAGATAGATTGTGTACTAGTGGTTGGTGGGATGGAGGAGATAGATTGTATACCAGTGGTTGGTGGGATGGAGGAGATAGTTAGTGTTCAAGACTGAAGGCGGCCCAAGTTTACCTTAAGACGGTCCTGTTCTCGAGATCGTATGGATGAAAGAACTGATTAACGCAGATGTACTTGCCAGCCAGCCGGAACCATGGCGCTCCCCACGTTTTCTGTGACCTCGTCTTGATCCCTTGTTACTAGCCACGGTTAACGCATTCTTGCCTTCTTCCTCAACCCCCACAAGGAGGGTGGCCTTTGATCTTGGCTTCGGGTTAATAAGATGGAGAGGATTTACTCCTACCTCAGGGGAACTCTTACACCAGGACTGGATGGATGATTGTGTCAGTAATGTTTAAGTGTTGTATCAACTTGACGGAGGCAGGGAGGAGGGATCGGTGTCTGGTGATGTGAAGGGTCGGAACCTGTATAATTGTAACGTATTTGTCACGTTGAAAATTTGTACACACAGACACACACACACACAGACACACACACACACACACACTCGTTAGATAAGACGTGTAGCCACGTATGTAGTGTTTGCTGGTGTGCTTCAAACAAACGACACGGTTTTGGAAGGTATATTTTACCGGAGCGTTCATAACTGTGCTGTAAATAACCCAGAAATTCTGGTCGTGTGATTTCTTGTGAGTCTTTTCATCTGGTGTGGTTTTAACATACTGTAATAGCCACTTAGAAGCGTGTAGAACTTCTGAAACATGCCTTTTCTCATTTTCTCTCGGTAGGACGTTGTCAAATTTGATAGCATGAGAATTTGGATAACCTGACGTACAAAAGTAGTGGGTGATTTTCTAGTTATTTGAATTGCAATTGTACAAAGAAACTCCTAAGAATACAAGTACTTAATTGTATTAGTCATGTAGATCTACTGTTGCGTCCTCTGTGGCTCCTTGCCTCACATTGTGATACTGTATATAGTATTTGCCCTAATTAGATTATGAACAGATATCAGTGTCCTTCTGATCTTCACTACTGCTAGGAACATCACGTGGAACTCCTTCTTACACCATCCAGCACTCGTGGCTGTCGAAGAGAGTGTTCTTGCATACCTGAATACTAAAATATTTAGTACCACTGGATGCTGGTGAGCCTCAGTCCATGCACGGACACTAAGAATATGTGTTGCCAGTACTGGAGAACATCTCTACATACTGGAGACTACGAGATCGAGATCCACCAGGGATTGCAGAGAGCCAGTGCATACTAACGACTGTTTGGCTCTTGTGTATGTTGAGGACCATCATTACGTACTCAAGACCACCCACTTATCTAACTCTGATAGGCGCAGGAGAGCTTTGCTTCATAATGGGAACTACAGTGGCCTGTTTCACGTGCTGGAAAGTCTTGTTGGATCCAGAAGACTACAATATCCTGCTGCAGTAGGTGCTGGAGAGCCTCGCTGGATCCAGAAGACTACAATATCCTGCTGCAGTAGGTGCTGGAGAGCCTCGCTGGATCCAGAAGACTACAATATCCTGCTGCAGTAGGTGCTGGAGAGCCCCGCTGGATCCAGAAGACTACAATATCCTGCTGCAGTAGGTGCTGGAGAGCCTCGCTGGATCCAGAAGACTACAATATCCTGCTGCAGTAGGTGCTGGAGAGCCCCGCTGGATCCAGAAGACTACAATATCTTGCTGCAGTAGGTGCTGGAGAGCCGGTCTGGATACTTAGGACAGTGAAGAGCTGCTCACTAGCCCATAAGTCATATATTTTCACGCCTCACTTGGAACCTTCATTTTATAGCTCAAGTTGCTGAGGCTTGTGGAGGACCTGCCTGATCTGGTCTGTAGGGAGGAGGGGGAGAACCTCTGTGATCAAATGCCTTCCTTACTCGTGGCCTCACAGTCCTGGTGCTGCTGGTGCCTGGCTGGTGTGGGCAGCAGCCTCGCCGTCCTGGTGCCTGGCTGGTGGTGTAGGCAGGAGGGAGAGAGCCAAAGTTCCTCCAGAGGGATCAAGATGTTTGGGGATTATATCAGGCCGCCTCAGCCACGACCCATCCAGCTGGCTCAGCCAACTTTGGATTCAACGTTGTGTTTGCATTCAATTTATTCATTTGCTTTGTCAAGTTTTCGCGTCACAGGCAAGGACATTTCCATTTTGACTCTGATCAATTGGTATACCGTACATAGAATGTTAGATTCACGGAGAATTTTCCTGGTTAAGATAAAAATCTATTGAAGGGTCGAATGATTCGGGTGCAGAGACCAAAAAAAAAAAAAAAGACATATCCAGCCTCAGAGACGTGTGTTTGGAAGATTTGGTTTCTTATATCCTTGGGCTGCTGAATGTGTAAAGTCTGGCTGTAAGTTGTGGCTAACTTCTTATCTAATATCGATCAGAATACCATCAGTGATATTTTACGTGTAGCGTTTGACCACCTAACCTCTCGTGCCTCCCTGACGGAAATGAGGTAAATGACCTTTTTTGATATTCATGTTCAACAGAGTTTCTCTCCAGTGAAGTTAGAAACCTTCGAATATGCTTCCAGGCGCCATATAGGAGCTGGAAGGTTCTTTGCTGGAGCTGGAAGGTCCCCCGGATACAATATAACCGTGTCTAGCCCCAACGGTTGGAGCTTCTAGGGCCCATGTTGGAGCTGGGTAGGTGCACTGGACGCACTGTGACTGGCTTCCTCCCTGCGGCAGGATCGCTGGTGACACTAGAGCTTCACCTCGGGGGTTCAGAACGCGCCAGGAACACGTCAGTTGTGCCACAAGTGCGTTGTGCTACCCTTGGTCTCGGCTGAGGTGCACTTGAGACATTCTCAAAATCTTGTGTTGAATGGCTGGAGGAATGGTTATGCGTGTGTGAAAGTATGTTGTGAATGTTGGGATGTAAGGTACTGGCGTTTAGTTGAACATATAAAGGATCTTACATAGTCGTATTGTGAAGTTTCAGTGGTCCTTGAATATTTTTGTGGTCGGTTGAACAGGTTCAATGTCTGTTGGGATTGCTTTGAAAAATTTCAAATGTTTTGAAAGTTGTTTGGCTTAGGTTGAAAGTCTGCTCTATCTGTTGTGATTGTAGAAATATTTAAGAGTTTCTTGTGACGAGTTGGTCAATATTCAGCTCCGTAGTTAAAAGACTTTTTGATGTTCACCGAAACTTTGTCTGCATGTGAAGTTCTACAAAACCTCTTTGGTTAGTTTGAACCAATGAAATTAATCCCTATGATTAGACTCTACTTACTTGTGCGCTAATAAGGAAAACATCAGGTAGGACGAATGTTCGTACGTAATAACTGCAGGCAACTCCCACTGCACTGCATGAAAATCATCCTTTGATTGTCGCAAGTGATCATGCAGCCGGCATGCAGGGTCTACAGGGATGACAGTGACTGGTTCATTGTACGTTATCTGTACGTCGCCTCATTGCTACGTCTGTTGTTGTTATTGTGTCGTTGTCCCGTTACCGTTGTGTTACGTGTTATTGTCGCGTTGGTCACGTCGCTCACATGATTGATCACCTTCTCGTGTCCTCCGTCCTGGTCATCGTCGTCTTCCTACCCACGTCTTACCTCTTCCTAGTCCTCGTCATCATCGTCCATCATCTTCCCCAGTCTTGTGGCTGGTCATCGTCCTCCTTATTGATGACCGTCCCAGAAGATGGATGACCGGGGTCATACCACATACCTGGGGTCACCTTGACGTGGGTGTGTGCACACCATCCCTGGCGGGGCGCACATGTACACATGGATCAGGTTGTCATGTCAACACACGTCGTCAGGCTGTGTTGACCAGCAGCGAGGCACCCGCCTACAGACACTCCAGACGAAGATGTCACCAAGAGAGGAGGTTTCCCTGGAGGGAGGGTAGTAGTCGGTCCACCAGCGAGGAGGGGTAAACCATGAGCCCCGGAGGGTGTGGGGTCAACTTTTCATGGCAGTGAGTTGAGGCGGATATTGTGGCCCGCTGTTGGGGAAGGAGGGAGATGGAGCGGGAGGGAGGAAGGGCTGATGACAAGGACGGCGTACAATTTGACGGATGTGTATACACGTACTTCTGGGTACATAGTGTACTAAGGTTGTACACACACACACACACACACACACACACACACACACAAAGATGACATACAGACATATCCTCAAACAGAGAGACATACGTCGTGGCTGGTCATCAACACCACACTTGTCCACAAGGCTGCTGATCGACCGTCCGGTAGAAGACCACAGATTCCGTGTCACGCATGTTACAGCCTGAGCCAGCGTTACCACCACCGGTGTGGGGATGGCTTCGCATGACCGGCCGTGACGTCAGCTGAACTGCAAGGATTAGGAACGATTTCGCGCAGCATCAGCGGGAGGTCAAATAACCTGGGTTGACCTGATAGCGGCGGGAGCCACATTACTGCCGCTTGGATATGTCACGGTCTAATTGCCAGGGCAGTCATCATGGTGGCTGGGGATGGCCCTTAATGACCTAGTCGATCAGGTCACACCAAACACAGCCTGACGGGGAGGTCCCTGCCTCGTGCGTCGTCTGCAGATGACCTCGGCTCATCCCTGCTCACACTGTCCACGCACTTCGCCTCTCGCCTGGTTGCAAGTTTCAGAGGTGGAGATTAAACTGATCTGGACTTTCACGGTGACATTAGGAACACACACACACACACACACACACACACACACACACACACACACACACACACACACACACACACAAGGGCCTTCGTGGTGTAGTGGCTAGCGTTACTGACCATGAGTCACCATGGGCCGGCCCGGGGTCAGTACGCGCATGGGTTCGACTCCTGAACGTGGCTTTCGGCCTACGCCCAACCCAGGTGTTCATCCTCCCCTTGGGGCTGGTCGATAAATGGCTACCTGACTCAGGTAGTGTGTGTGCGTGTGTGTGTGTGTGTGTGTTTGTGTGTGTGTGTGTGTGTGTGTGTGTGTGTGCACATAATAAAGACAAGGTATATATATATATATATATATATATATATATATATATATATATATATATATATATATATATTATATATATATATATATATATATATATATATATATATATATATATATATATATATATATATATACAAGGTTATAAGACAGTGTAACACAAGGGTAAAACTCTTTCTCCGTTACGATCAAATAGTAATGACGCACACACGAAACAAGTAGATATAAAGTAATAACTCCAGTTCACAGTGAAAGAAAGCCTCAGTATGAATGTTATCTTGCAGGAGATGTTTGAGGAGTCTGTGTGTGAGGGACCCGAGTGTTGACATTACCTTGAATTGTTACCCGACTCCCAATTAAGAGACTGAGTAGAGGAGATCAATTGTTTGCTGGCAATTTTTAGAATATCATTTAAATATAAGGATAAGGATAACATTTTGATAGAGAAAGTGAACAGTTCTTCAAAAGATGCAGAGATAGAACAACCAGAAACCATGATATGAAATTAAAGAAGAAACATGCTGGAAAGTGTGTCTTGTTACAGCATGTGAGTGGTGGATGAACGGAATATATTGAATGAGGATATGGTAAAAGCTTCAGGAGAGAGAGATCCATGAATATAAACCTCCCTCACACACACACACACACACACACACACACACGCACACACTCACAGCTTACACCAGATCGCCATTTATCGACCAAGCCCACAGGGAAGGATGAAAAGCTGGGTTGGATATAAGCACTGGGCTGTCCGGGACGTGAGCAGTGGACCGTAATTCGCAGCTGCCGACACAAACCTAAACATTTACGAGGTTTGCAGTACACTGTACCGTTGTTACTGGTGACTGACGGCTGAATCCGGGTATCTGAGAGTGAAGTGTATGTAAGTTACGTTCCCCACACATGCTGTCCGGATACCAAGGGATCCGAAGTGATGAAGTCCAGACAAAAGAAGCTTGAACGTACCCGGCATGGTATCATTATCCGAAGACAACGAAAGAAGCGAATGTATTACACAAGTTATGCAGCAAACTGCTGTTTTCAGTGAGTCACTCCGCACTGAGGGAAGGTTTCTAAGCAACGGAAGTTCGTTAATATAACACCAGTACTAGAAATGGGGTAATTCGTCACTGCCTGGGAACTATCGTCCTGTTAGCGGCTCTGTGTCTGTGGTTGGTAAACCTATGGAAACCATCGTTCAAAATTTAGATTATAAACCATTTAGAGAACCTCCACTTCATGAATGATTCTCAGCTTGGCTTTCAAAGAGATCGCTTGTGTGAGAAATTTGCTTGATTTCTTTATGATGTAATTTACATATATAATGAAAGTCAAGCACATTATGTCATCGATTTTCAAAGTGCAGTCGATAAGATTCAACATTAAAGGTCACCAGCTGTTGTGAAGTTGATTGGTATAAATGGGGTTGTAGTGCGGTGGTTAGGAAACTGGTTGACTGGCTGTAGATAGGTTAGTGATTAATGGTCAGACCTCACATTGGATAGACGTAACAAGTGGAGTGCCTCAAGGATCAGTCTTAGGACCGGTTTTTTTTTTATCATATACATCGATAATGGGCTGCATTGTAAGATATCGAAAATTGTGGACGATTCTTATCTAGGTATGATTCTACAACAGAAGTTGAAGCTCTGTAGCTTCAAGCGGCCACAGACAAACAGATGGACGGGTCTCACAGGAGATAAAAGAATGATTAAAGAGTGAGGTTTAATTGATAGCAAGTAAAAGTGAAAAGCTACGCCACAGTTATGAATTCTGTTGAGCTGCAGAAGGTGAGTGGTGTAATGCTGTCTGGTAACCTAAGAAGCCTAGTGCAGCGCTGCACAGAAGGAATGGAAAGGGCGATCAAAATTCTTGAATGCATACATAAGGCTATCGAATTTAAAGTCCAAGAAAGTATTCTTACTCTTAGCCAATTATTGGTGCGTCCCCGTCTTGTATATTGTGATTAGCTTTGGTCACCTTACTTGAACAAAGACAGGCATGATGGAGCGAGTATAGCAGCGAGCAACGATGTTGATTCCCGGACTGAGGAAGAAATTCTATGAAACTGCCCAAATTACTTAGATTTATTTAGTTTATAAAAGGGAAGGTTGACTGATGATCTGATACAAGTATTCGTAGTTATCAAAGGCCTCGATAACCCTAGACCACCCTCCCTGAGTCTGTCAGACCCGTCGCTTCTCGAACTTCGTTTTGGTCTGCAGGTTCCCGTATGTGTACGCCTAAGTGGGTCCATCTAACTTCAGTTCTTGATCAGACCTCGCCGAGGACGAGTGCGTCACGCTGTGCTCCGATAATGATCGAGTCCGATTAGACCCAGGTACTCATGGTGTAGGGGGATAGACGATATTCTAGAAATGATAAATGACTTACAGATCATGGTAATGCAAAGAAGTACTCCGTCTGTCAGCAGAAAGCCTGTGGTCTGGATATTGGATAACCTTACCATTAAGCCCTTAATAATAATATGTTTTTATGTTATGTTGATAAGAGTAATAACTTTTACATAATTTTATTTTTTTTAGTAACCTTTTTTGTTTGTTTTTATTTTCTTATAAAGGCATACAAATGCTTAAAGTTCATGTACAATTCTTTTTTGTTCACTGAATTCCAATTAGGACGGGTCGTGTTGGAGCCAGGGGGTAGTGAAATTGTTTTAACGTGACGAAAATGTTCGAGGGTTAAGAGTAGATTCATCTGATTTCACTCTTCGTAACGAAGGCAAACTGATAGGCAAACATTTTACCGTGAATGGCGCAGGTTTTTTTTTTTTTTCAACAAGATTGTCGATATATGGAATAATTTACCAACTGGAGAAGTTGTAAGAAAAACCATAGATTCGTGTAAGAATAGACTTGATGAATATTTCGTTCATGTCCACAACATTTGCGCCACCTTTGTGACGTGAAAAGTTTACAGGATTTTTTCTGGTCTAAATTAAGATTATGTCTGCTTATATACCAAACTAGGCTACGGGGTTCTGATCCCTCTTTCATCACAAACAGCCTCGTTAGAACCCAATGGTTTGTTGTGGTTTGATTGCCTTTGTTTTCCTTTGCACATGTATAGGATGGTTTGTTGTGGTTTGATTGCCTTTGTTTTCCTTTGCACATGCATAGGATTTTAGATATTTGTTTTTGTTTAGTTTGTTTGTTTTCCACTTAAATCTGTCGTTAGATTCCTGATCCGTTACGTGGATGATGTAGGGATGGAACTGTAAGCTTCACTCGTCAAGCTTTTGTTATGGTGAACATGACTGTCATGTGAGGAGATGAAGCTTTCCCGCGGGTAACATGACACCCCGGGTGGGATGACAGACCTCGTTAGCTAATGTCATCCCTGGGGGTCAGGTGGCTGACCCCGATAGACCTGACGGGTGAGCCACCTCGAGTATGGATCCTGCTCTGATAGACATGACTGATGGCTTACATGGTGGTCTGGGTCCTGCCACGATAGACATGACTAGTCACTTCAGCAAGTATTACAAGTCTGAATGTTATTTTTTGTCTCATATTGTTCATATATGTGAGACTTAGATGTTTTACGTGATGATTGCACTGTCATAAGGTGTTGTTGTGTTTATATATATATATATATATATATATATATATATATATATATATATATATATATATATATATATATATAATGGCGTCCTAGCTTCGCCTCTTTGATGTATATCAACTGACTTATTTTCTCAGTTATCTCTCCCCTGATGATGTGATTATTACACGAAAGTGCACTTGGGAACTTATCGTGTTTCATTTTTCCCCGTGGACTCGCAGGTATATATATATATATATATATATATATATATATATATATATATATATATATATATATATATATATATATATATTTTTTTTTTTTTTTTTTTTTTATACTTTGTCGCTGTCTCCCGCGTTTGCGAGGTAGCGCAAGGAAACAGACGAAAGAAATGGCCCAACCCCCCCCCCATACACATGTACATACACACGTCCACACACGCAAATATACATACCTACACAGCTTTCCATGGTTTACCCCGGACGCTTCACATGCCTTGATTCAATCCACCGACAGCACGTCAACCCCTGTATACCACATCGCTCCAATTCACTCTATTTCTTGCCCTCCTTTCACCCTCCTGCATGTTCAGGCCCCGATCACACAAAATCCTTTTCACTCCATCTTTCCACCTCCAATTTGGTCTCCCTCTTCTCCTCGTTCCCTCCACCTCCGACACATATATCCTCTTGGTCAATCTTTCCTCACTCATTCTCTCCATGTGCCCAAACCATTTCAAAACACCCTCTTCTGCTCTCTCAACCACGCTCTTTTTATTTCCACACATCTCTCTTACCCTTACGTTACTTACTCGATCAAACCACCTCACACCACACATTGTCCTCAAACATCTCATTTCCAGCACATCCATCCTCCTGCGCACAACTCTATCCATAGCCCACGCCTCGCAACCATACAACATTGTTGGAACCACTATTCCTTCAAACATACCCATTTTTGCTTTCCGGGATAATGTTCTCGACTTCCACACATTTTTCAAGGCTCCCAAAATTTTCGCCCCCTCCCCCACCCTATGATCCACTTCCGCTTCCATGGTTCCATCCGCTGACAGATCCACTCCCAGATATCTAAAACACTTCACTTCCTCCAGTTTTTCTCCATTCAAACTCACCTCCCAATTGACTTGACCCTCAACCCTACTGTACCTAATAACCTTGCTCTTATTCACATTTACTCTTAACTTTCTTCTTCCACACACTTTACCAAACTCCGTCACCAGCTTCTGCAGTTTCTCACATGAATCCGCCACCAGCGCTGTATCATCAGCGAACAACAACTGACTCACTTCCCAAGCTCTCTCATCCCCAACAGACTTCATACTTGCCCCTCTTTCCAAAACTCTTGCATTTACCTCCCTAACAACCCCATCCATAAACAAATTAAACAACCATGGAGACATCACACACCCCTGCCGCAAACCTACATTCACTGAGAACCAATCACTTTCCTCTCTTCCAACACGTACACATGCCTTACATCCTCGATAAAAACTTTTCACTGCTTCTAACAACTTGCCTCCCACACCATATATTCTTAATACCTTCCACAGAGCATCTCTATCAACTCTATCATATGCCTTCTCCAGATCCATAAATGCTTCATACAAATCCATTTGCTTTTCTAAGTATTTCTCACATACATTCTTCAAAGCAAACACCTGATCCACGCATCCTCTACCACTTCTGAAACCACACTGCTCTTCCCCAATCTGATGCTCTGTACATGCCTTCACCCTCTCAATCAATACCCTCCCATATAATTTACCAGGAATACTCAACTTATACCTCTGTAATTTGAGCACTCACTCTTATCCCCTTTGCCTTTGTACAATGGCACTATATATATATATATATATATATATATATATATATATATATATATATATATATATATATATATATATATATATATATATATATATATATATATATATTAGTGTGAGTGTGTGTGTATACATCACCACAAAGAAATTGAAACCAGATGATCCCTACGTGTCTCGCTGAGCACATTTTGAGGCAACACAGGTATGTCTTTCTGTATTGTTCCTGTCTTCTTTGAAGATTATCACGAAAGCGCTCAGGTGGTCACGCTTCACTCCCCAGCTGGTGACCCGCTTACCATCTGCACCGCCTGTGACTTCCGTTATTGGTTTGTATATATATATATATATATATATATATATATATATATATATATATATATATATATATATCCTACTTGTTCGCCATTTCCTGCTTTGGAAAGGGAGGGGCAGTAACAAACGAAAACAGCATCATTTTGCACACAGCCAGTCTGTAGCTGTCGTGTATTAAACACCAGCACCAGAACCTCCCTTCTGCTCGGCTACCCCCCCTCCCCATCTCTAGGTAAAAGGGGGGGGGGTTAGTTAGTTCTCAAAAAGGGGTTTCTTCATGTTGTTATCCCTCAGGATACGATATGTCTCTGAGTTATAGAGTAATATTTGATGTCAGGCATAACAAAAAATTTTTATGAACTACAGTTGAATGGGAAAGTTGAATTCTGTGTAAATTATTTATTATTAATTTAGGGCCCCCTCCCCTCCCCCCTCCCCCCAGATCAGGCGGCCTGTTGGAGGGGGGGGGGAAATGCCCCTACCTCCCCCCCCCCCCCCCCCCCCACACACACACACACACACACACACACACACACCGCCGGACTGGCAGGACACGGAGAGTAAATCATAACATATCACTGGTTTATCAATATTGATTAATTTCATTATGGACGGGAAGACAGGAGGAGACTAATGCTGACAGCATCCGTGAGAACCAGTAGACAGTCGTGATGTAACGTGTTGTAACAGTGGTCCCTCCCTCACTGTGGCCATATCATGGCCAGCGTTCAGCAGGCTGGCCCTGTGTTCTGTATTTCAAATAGCAAATTGATCGATCGAGTGGGTAGGTAGTTCAACGGTAATGGAAATAACTCTCCGTCTAAAAGGGTCCTCTCTCTCTCTCTCTCTCTCTCTCTCTCTCTCTCTCTCTCTCTCTCTCTCTCTCTCTCTCTCTCTCCTCTACCCGACTCCCATTCCCCTTTGAATTCTAAATTGGATTCACTAGGTGATGCATGGGCTATGGACGGTAGACACCACGTTCAATGTAAAAGAAAATATTGATGAAATAGAATGAATAATGCCCTGGCCTCTCATCCACAGCTAAGCCCCAAAGACCTTCATGGAGTTTCCCATAACCGCCCTGGTTTAGCTCATTAACAGTGCGTCGATTCTTGTGAACCACATCCCTCCAGTTTGTCTAATCCCATGCACGCCTCACACCCTCCTGCATGTTCAGGCCCCGATAGCTTAAAACGTCTTTATTCCATCCTTCCATTTTGTCCTCGTTCTCCCGCTCCATCTTTTTCCCTCCTTTTCTGACACATATGCCTTCCTAGTCAGTGTCTCCTGACTCATCCTCTCCATATGTTTTGAACCATTTCAACACACACACTCTCTCTGGCTTCCTCAACCATACTCTTCTTTCTACCACACTTCCCTCTTACCCTGGCATTTTTTTTTTTTCTTACTCGATCGACCCTCCTCACACCACGATTGGTCCTCAGGCGTTTCGTTTCCATCACATTCACGCCCATCTGTACTTTTTTCACGTAGGGCCCACGCGTCACATCCTCACAGCATCCATCGGAAATAATGAGACACCAGACATACCCATCTTTGTCCACACAGACTGTGAATCATCTATTTTTTTCTATGCACTTTCCAGTGCACTCATAACCTGTGTTCCCAGTCACCCACCCCATGATTCATTTCTTCTAACATAAGTTCCACTCGCTGGCATGTCCACTCTCAAGTACCACTTCTTTCACGTTCACCCCCTTTCAAACTCACAATATACCTCTCTCTCTCTCTCTCTCTCTCTCTCTCTCTCTCTCTCTCTCTCTCTCTCTCTCTCTCTCTCTCTCATGCTTTGCCTCATTACCTCTCAGCGTGCTACTTAGATGCACACTCTCGGACTCATACACTAGTTTCAGCAGTTTCTCACTCAAGTCTCCCAACAGAGCCGTGTCATTTGTGGACAGTAACTGACTTCCTTCCCCACACACCCCACCCCCCAACTCTTGTATCTACCTCCCTCGTCACCCCATCCATAAACAGATCAAATAGCCATGGTGACATCATACGGATTTGACGCAGACTATCCTTCACCTGGGTACCATTCACCCTCCTCTCTTCCTACTCGCACAGAAGTCTTAATTTCCTCTGTGTCACTACTTCTGATAGCTTTCACCGAACGCCATATATTCATAACACCTTTTACGAAGCATTTCCACCAACCTCCATCGTCCGCTCTCTCCAGATGCATAAATGTCACATATATCCTTATTTTTAAGTATTTTTCGCACAGCTTCTTCAAAGCAAACACTTTCAGTCACCCCTCTCCAATACATACTTCTCAGGTATACTCAACAGGCTTATACCACTGTAATTCGAACGTATACATTTGCCTCCTTTGCTTTTATACATTGACGACATACAGGCATTCTGCCAAGTGTCCGGCTCCTCACCTTGAGCCGTACATACATTGAGAATCATAATTAACCAGTTAACAACACTGTCACTCCCTCTCTTGACAACTTCATCAGTAGTCCCACCTACTCCTGCCGCTTTGCAATGCTTCATGTTCCGCAAGGCTTTCTACACCTTCCTCTCTTTTCACCAGACCATTAGCCATGACACTTTCACATCACACACTCCCATTCCTCAAACACACCGCATATGCTACCTTCTCATCTGACACATTCAACAGTCCTTCAGAATACTCACTCTGTTTCCTCACCACCAAACAAGACCATACCCCGTGCCGCTGCAGCAGCAGAAGCCAGTTGCTGTGATTAAAGCACCATGGGTGAAGGGGAGCGGCTGCTATGGGATGGTGTATAGGGAGAGAGGCAAGCCGGGTTGGGGGAGGCAGGGAGGCGCAAGGGGAGAACCCTGGAAGGCCGGGAGATATTGATCTGTATGGTTGGGAGATGCACAGTGCTAAGAGACCACAGGCAGCCCCCATATTGATCTGTATGGTGGGAGATGCACAGTGCAGCAGGACCACAGGCCCACCACATAGCGTTCAGCTGCGGGAAAAAAAAAAAAGAAGTCCATCAGATTCTGAACCCAAAGCAGGAATGGTCATGGGAACCCGGAACACCATCGCTGAGGGATGCCAGGGTACAGACAAATGAACATGGGGAATCTTGAGAGTAAACGAATTATTTTTTTTCTACCCGGAATTACCGTGACTGAGGATTATGTAGGACGTCCTCGGGAACCTGGACGGTTGTAGGAACAGTTGAAATTGACGGTGACGTCTGGAGTGCCATTATAGACGGTGGTGCAGGGCTGCGGGGAAAAGAAAAAGCAGGAACAGTGGAGGGAATAACCGGAGACTAACCAGAATCAGTAAAGCCATTGTAGGGTATTTATTAAGGCTGTGGAGAACCGGAATTTCTTTCGCCCTTCTCATAAGGGCAAGGGCGCCGCTGCAAAAGAATGTCTTACAATGTACAGAACGTAGGTATTACAGGAGGAGCCAGGGCAGTGTGCAGGATACTAGGGACAACAGTTTCAATGGATCCCAGTGGCACAGTGGACAGTGTGGCCCTTATGCCTTCTTTCAGCGGGTGTTTAACCCGACGAGACTGATCATCACTTCTTGAACTCCACATTAAGATTTATTCTTCAGTGAAAAAAAAGAGAATGGATGAAGTTGCGGAACAAATATTATTATAGCCACTGTGTATTGTTAAATCACGATAGATATTTCCATTTGATTTGACTGTAACAGTAAAGCAAAGATGACATATATTGGTTATGTTTGAACATGAATCAGTGCAATGTCCCCCTTTTTCGGAGCAGACAGGATGGCAAAGGCGGCAAGATGTAGAATGACGCTATATTCCAGATACCATCCATGCACTCTATGCAGGCACTCCGTGCGCCGCCTCCTGTAGGGTTTGTACCCCCCTGGTAAAGAGGAAGCCCCGGGATGATAAACAAACTCGGATGAATGAGAGGAGAACCATTACTGAAGGAGACGCAAGAGCTCGCCTTCAGGAACCCTGCAGAATTGTAGAGGACGCCGCTGCACCGTCGGTAAATCCACAGAGCAAATTCACGGGATGGTGGTGATGTTCACGGGATTGTAGGGGAAAATCCGGGGATTACAGAGAAATCCTTGGGATTGCAGAGAAGTCCCGAGGATTGTTGAGAAGTCCGGGGGATTGCAGAGAAATCCCTGGCTTGTAGAGAAATCCCAAGGATTGTTGTGAAGTTCAGGGGATTGTGGATGAATCCTTGGGTAAGCAGGGAAATCCCTGGGATTATAGAAATGGTCGGAGAATCAGAGGAATCCCCCCCAGGTCATGTTTAAGATGACTAGAGCACAGTAGAAAATAATATCAACCAAGTGTTGTGATCGTAGTGAAAACATGATAGTTATAAGAAGGAAAATATAGATAGATAGATAGATAGATAGATAGAGAGAGAGAGAGAGAGAGAGAGAGAGAGAGAGAGAGAGAGAGAGAGAGAGAGAGAATACCTACGTACCTACGAGGAGATTACATCCATGACGCAGGGATTGCGTGTAGAGAGGTGGAGGGAGGTAAGCGCGAGGAAGGCTGATGCTTGGCACGAGTCCAGAGGGAGAGTGTGGGGGAGGGAAGGGGGGGGGGGGGGAGGTGAGAGTGGTGGCGGTAGTGAGGGGGACGTGTTGAAGGCAGGAATTTAGAGGAGATATAAACGTGACAGATATCTTACCAGCTCTTTCTCTCTTTCTGATATATATATATATATATATATATATATATATATATATATATATATATATATATATATATATATATATATATATTTTTTTTTTTTTTTTTTTTTTTTTATACTTTGTCGCTGTCTCCCGCGTTTGCGAGGTAGCGCAAGGAAACAGACGAAAGAAATGGCCCAACCCCCCCCCCATACACACGTACATACACACGTCCAGACACGCAAATATACATACCTACACAGCTTTCCATGGTTTACCCCAGACGCTTCACATGCCTTGCTTCAATCCACTGACAGCACGTCAACCCCTGTATACCACATGACTCCAATTCACTCTATTTCTTGCCCTCCTTTCACCCTCCTGCATGTTCAGGCCCCGATCACACAAAATCTTTTTCACTCCATCTTTCCACCTCCAATTTGGTCTCCCTCTTCTCCTCGTTCCCTCCACCTCCGACACATATATCCTCTTGGTCAATCTCTCCTCACTCATTCTCTCCATGTGCCCAAACCATTTCAAAACACCCTCTTCTGCTCTCTCGACCACGCTCTTTTTATTTCCACACATCTCTCTTACCCTTACGTTACTTACTCGATCAAACCACCTCACACCACACATTGTCCTCAAACATCTCATTTCCAGCACATCCATCCTCCTGCGCACATCTCTATCCATAGCCCACGCCTCGCAACCATACAGCATTGTTGGAACCACTATTCCCTCAAACATACCCATTTTTGATTTCCGAGATAATGTTCTCGACTTCCACACATTTTTCAAGGCTCCCAAAATTTTCGCCCCCTCCCCCACCCTATGATCCACTTCCGCTTCCATGGTTCCATCCGCTGACAGATCCACTCCCAGATATCTAAAACACTTCACTTCCTCCAGTTTTTCTCCATTCAAACTCACCTCCCAATTGACTTGACCCTCACCCCTACTGTACCTAATAACCTTGCTCTTATTCACATTTACTCTCAACTTTCTTCTTCCACACACTTTACCAAACTCAGTCACCAGCTTCTGCAGTTTCTCACATGAATCAGCCACCAGCGCTGTATCATCAGCGAACAACAATTGACTCACTTCCCAAGCTCTCTCATCCCCAACAGACTTCATACTTGCCCCTCTTTCCAGGACTCTTGCATTTACCTCCTTTACAACCCCATCCATAAACAAATTAAACAACCATGGAGACATCACACACCCCTGCCGCAAACCTACATTCACTGAGAACCAATCACTTTCCTCTCTTCCTACACGTACACATGCCTTACATCCTCGATAAAAACTTTTCACTGCTTCTAACAACTTGCCTCCCACACCATATATTCTTAATACCTTCCACAGAGCATCTCTATCAACTCTATCATATGCCTTCTCCAGATCCATAAATGCTACATACAAATCCATTTGCTTTTCTAAGTATTTCTCACATACATTCTTCAAAGCAAACACCTGATCCACACATCCTCTACCACTTCTGAAACCGCACTGCTCTTCCCCAATCTGATGCTCTGTACATGCCTTCACCCTCTCAATCAATACCCTCCCATATAATTTACCAGGAATACTCAACAAACTTATACCTCTGTAATTTGAGCACTCACTCTTATCCCCTTTGCCTTTGTACAATGGCACTATGCACGCATTCCGCCAATCCTCAGGCACCTCACCATGAGTCATACATACATTAAATAACCTTACCAACCAGTCAACAATACAGTCACCCCCTTTCTTAATAAATTCCACTGCAATACCATCCAAACCTGCTGCCTTGCCGGCTTTCATCTTCCGCAAAGCTTTTACTACCTCTTCTCTGTTTATCAAATCATTTTCCCTAACCCTCTCACTTTGCACACCACCTCGACCAAAACACCCTATATCTGCCACTCTGTCATCAGACACATTCAACAAACCTTCAAAATACTCATTCCATCTCCTTCTCACATCACCGCTACTTGTTATCACCTCCCCATTTACGCCCTTCACTGAAGTTCCCATTTGCTCCCTTGTCTTACGCACCCTATTTACCTCCTTCCAGAACATCTTTTTATTCTCCCTAAAATTTACTTTCACCCCTATCCCTGGGGATAGGGGTGAAAGAATACTTCCCACGTATTCCTCGCGTGTCGTAGAAAGCGACTAGAGGGGACGGGAGCGGGGGGCCGGAAATCCTCCCCTCCTTGTATTAACTTTCATATATATATATATATATAAATATATATATATATATATATATATATATATATATATATATATATATATATATATATATATATATATATATATATATGCTGATAACCACGAGGAAAATGAAACATGGTGAGTTCCCAAGTGCACTTTCGTGTAGTGATCACATCGTCAAGGGAGATGCAAGAATGAGATTGAAGATGTAGAATAGTCAGTTGATACACCGTGAAGAGACGTAGCTGAGACGCCACTGGTAAACAATATATATATATATATATATATATATATATATATATATATATATATATATATATATATATATATATATATATATTCCTGTGAGTCCACGGGGAAAATGAAACACGAAAAGTTCCCAAGTGCACTTTCGTGTAATAATCACATCATCAGGGGAGAGACAAGATAGAAATATAACAGTCAGTTGATATACATCGAAGAGACGAAGCTAGGACGCCATTTCGTATACGAGTGGTGGATCAATAGACTAGAATGACTGAGGACATGGTTAATGCAGACAGCATACACAGGTTTAAGAAGTTGTATGATAGTGGAGAATGTGCAAGAGGTGGAGCCCCACGAGTATAAAATTCCCTCCCAGTACAGTACAAATTGGTAACCACACACACACACACCATTCAAGTCAAGAAGGATTACTATTCTGTTGTCTGACTTTCACAAGTATGAGGAAAGTCACTCATTCACTCATTACCTGCTTGCTGCAGACACTCATATCACGTGACCATGCCTAAAGATATGAGTGATTGATGCACTCATGTGATGTGGTGTTGGTCAACCTTATTGATGCTGTGTATATTGCTAACGTTCTGGTCATTAACTTTATTGATGTATTTTGTTGCTGACGTATTGGTCATCAACATTATTGATGCTGTAATTGTTGTTATTGTGTTGGTCGTCAGATTTGTTGATGCTGTGCGAGTTGATGTGTTGGTCATTAACTTTATTGATGCTGTGTATTATGTTGGTGTGTTGGTCATCAACATGTAGTCATGAGTTAATGGAAGTCATATGGTCAGTATCTGTCCTGTGAACACAAAGTATCTTACACTATAGATTTATCATATATTCTCCAACTTACACAGTTTGTGATATTAAACTGATGTTTAATTCATAATCATAATGACGTTCATAGTTTCCATCATGAATTCCTGAAATGTCTGGGAAACCTTTTGACAAAAGGAAGATGATGATAACAAAAAGTGTTTGTTTTGAAATTATTAAGAGAACTTCCATGAATAATAAAATTTAATTTTCTATGATAATTGGAACGAATGTTGAAGTTCTGCCAGACATGTTGTTTATTGGGAGATGACGTAGACCAGAGGATACGAAGATGTCGTTTTGAAATGTTCAGGATTTTTTAATGCAGTAATACCATGGTGCTGGGAGGTACATGTGATGTTGTGTGTCTTTAGAAATGAAATAAAACCTTTTGCTTCCAACGCCTCGCGATCACAAGTGACTGAATGTATTAAAACTGTCGTACCCAGACAGGCGCATGTAAATGTATTAAATCTACTCTCTCACAATGTACCAACGGTAAGAAGAAAAAATGATGGGAAAAAATTGAAATAGGATAGAACGTTGAGTATTGAGATTGCTAACTTGCAGTTGTTCTGATATTATGGATATATATATATATATATATATATATATATATATATATATATATATATATATATATATATATATATATATATATATATTTTATTTTAAAAAATATATATATATATATATATATATATATATATATATATATATATATATATATATATATATATATATATATATTTCTTTCGTCTGTTTCCTTGCGCTACCTCGCAAACGCGGGAGACAGCGACAAAGTATAAAAAAAAAAAAAAAAAAATATTTTATTTTTCGTGGCTACTAAAACTTCAGAGCTGCGCTACAATCAGTAGCAGGGAAGGATAGACTTGGTTGGAGTTAGAAGTTCCTCCACACACGGCCTCTGAGGGGGGGACGCACGGGTGGTACATCATACCTGGGCTTGGGGGTCCAAAAAGGGGCCTGGGAATTTCCTGGGATCTGAAAAAATCAACAGAGCGGAGGCTCCATTCCACACTCCTCTCTCATCATCTTCCATGCCCTTTTTGGCCTTACAGCTCATGGCATCAAACTGTAGTGGATAAAAACAGGATAACTAATGGAGGAGTGAAAGGGACCCGAGAGAAAATGTGTATCCCTTGATAACATGCCTCTCAAGGGCGCTACGGTTCCTCATGACCGTGTTCACTATCGTCCACTGACGATGACCGTGTTCACTATCGTCCACTGACGGTGACCGTGTTCACTATCGTCCACTGACGATGACCGTGTTCACTATCGTCCACTGACGATGCCACTGCCCTGGTGAAGGTGACTACATTCGCGGCGTAAACACATCCGAGAGAATTTAGGTAACGGCTGTGACTCTCTCTCTCTCTCTCTCTCTCTCTCTCTCTCTCTCTCTCTCTCTCTCTCTCTCTCGTCCTTGTAGGAAGTATCTGGTAGACCTCCCCGTCAGGGTAGCCTGGGCTATGCCACTCATGGCCAGGATCCTGGCAACCTCCAGGAATGTAATAAGACATTCCTCAAGTTTCTCTCTGGCCGGCCCTTGTGGCTGTAGGCTACTGGCCTGCTGTGCACAGCTGCTGCTGAGTGGTATGTGTCTGTGTGTGTGTGTGTCTGTGTGTGTGTGTGTGTGTCTGTGTGTGTGTGTGTGTGTGTGTGTCTGTGTCTGTGTGTGCTGTGGCTGTAGACATTCATGTGCACAGCGGTAGGTACGTTGAAGTCGAGCACATCTACGCTACTTGAATCCATCCCGCCTGGTGTTGTACCACCTTCTTGAAGAGATACCCAACACACTGGCTCTCACCTGGACCACATCCGGCAGTGTGGGATGAGCTAGTTACTGCACATCGTCGCCACCGTCACCTCCTGCCACATACTATCCCTAGTCCCTGATCATCAGTTCAGCACCACAACCACAGCAAGCTCCTACAGACGGCTTAAAGAGGAGTCCCAGCCCAGTCATATATATATATATATATATATATATATATATATATATATATATATATATATATATATATATATATATATATATATTATCCTTAGGCATTGGGGAGAAAGAATACTTCACACTTATTTCCTGCGTGTCGTCGAAGGCAACTAAAAGGGAAGGGAGCGGGTGGCTGGAAATCCTTCCCTCTCGTTTCTAATTTTCCAAAAGAAGGAGCAGAGAAAGGGGCCAAGTGAGGATTTCTCTCAAAGGCTCAGTCGTCTATTCTTAACGCTACCTCGCTAACGTGGGAAATAGCGAATAGTATATATATATATTTTTTTTTTTTTTTTTTATACTTTGTCGCTGTCTCCCGCGTTTGCGAGGTAGCGCAAGGAAACAGACGAAAGAAATGGCCCAACCCCCCCCCCCATACACATGTACATACACACGTCCACACACGCAAATATACATACCTACACAGCTTTCCATGGTTTACCCCAGACGCTTCACATGCCTTGCTTCAATCCACTGACAGCACGTCAACCCCTGTATACCACATGACTCCAATTCACTCTATTTCTTGCCCTCCTTTCACCCTCCTGCATGTTCAGGCCCCGATCACACAAAATCTTTTTCACTCCATCTTTCCACCTCCAATTTGGTCTCCCTCTTCTCCTCGTTCCCTCCACCTCCGACACATATATCCTCTTGGTCAATCTCTCCTCACTCATTCTCTCCATGTGCCCAAACCATTTCAAAACACCCTCTTCTGCTCTCTCAACCACGCTCTTTTTATTTCCACACATCTCTCTTACCCTTACGTTACTTACTCGATCAGACCACCTCACACCACACATTGTCCTCAAACATCTCATTTCCAGCACATCCATCCTCCTGCGCACATCTCTATCCATAGCCCACGCCTCGCAACCATACAACATTGTTGGAACCACTATTCCCTCAAACATACCCATTTTTGCTTTCCGAGATAATGTTCTCGACTTCCACACATTTTTCAAGGCTCCCAAAATTTTCGCCCCCTCCCCCACCCTATGATCCACTTCCGCTTCCATGGTTCCATCCGCTGACAGATCCACTCCCAGATATCTAAAACACTTCACTTCCTCCAGTTTTTCTCCATTCAAACTCACCTCCCAATTGACTTGACCCTCACCCCTACTGTACCTAATAACCTTGCTCTTATTCACATTTACTCTCAACTTTCTTCTTCCACACACTTTACCAAACTCAGTCACCAGCTTCTGCAGTTTCTCACATGAATCAGCCACCAGCGCTGTATCATCAGCGAACAACAACTGACTCACTTCCCAAGCTCTCTCATCCCCAACAGACTTCATACTTGCCCCTCTTTCCAGGACTCTTGCATTTACCTCCCTTACAACCCCATCCATAAACAAATTAAACAACCATGGAGACATCACACACCCCTGCCGCAAACCTACATTCACTGAGAACCACTCACTTTCCTCTCTTCCTACACGTACACATGCCTTACATCCTCGATAAAAACTTTTCACTGCTTCTAACAACTTGCCTCCCACACCATATATTCTTAATACCTTCCACAGAGCATCTCTATCAACTCTATCATATGCCTTCTCCAGATCCATAAATGCTACATACAAATCCATTTGCTTTTCTAAGTATTTCTCACATACATTCTTCAAAGCAAACACCTGATCCACACATCCTCTACCACTTCTGAAACCGCACTGCTCTTCCCCAATCTGATGCTCTGTACATGCCTTCACCCTCTCAATCAATACCCTCCCATATAATTTACCAGGAATACTCAACAAACTTATACCTCTGTAATTTGAGCACTCACTCTTATCCCCTTTGCCTTTGTACAATGGCACTATGCACGCATTCCGCCAATCCTCAGGCACCTCACCATGAGTCATACATACATTAAATAACCTTACCAACCAGTCAACAATACAGTCACCCCCTTTCTTAATAAATTCCACTGCAATACCATCCAAACCTGCTGCCTTGCCGGCTTTCATCTTCCGCAAAGCTTTTACTACCTCTTCTCTGTTTACCAAATCATTATATATATATATATATATATATATATATATATATATATATATATATATATATATATATATATATATACACACATACATACATATTCGCCATTTCCCGCGTTAGCGAGGTAGCGTTAAGAACGGAGGACTGAGCCTCTAAGGGAACATTCCTCACTAGGCCTCTTTCTCTGTTCCTTCTTTTGGAAAAAGTAAAACGGGAGGGGAGGATTTCCAGCCCCCCGCTCCCCTGCGAAAGAAATATGGTGTAAGAGTAAGAATGAAGACATTAATGAGTGCTCCCCAGGTATTTGTAAGGAAAGATGAAAGAAGGGACAGAGTTCCACGGCTTTGATGTTTGAGGAAAGAAGATAACATAACGGCTCATCCTCGTGTGGTCAGGAACCACGTTAATACGGGAAACGGTCATTATTATACTTATTATTATTATTATTATTATTATTATTATTATTATTATTATTATTATTATTATAACTTCACCATATGAGGCAGCACCTGAGACCTGGCCATAGTTAGCACTTCCCTCCTCCACTTACCAGCACCAGCGGTAACTTTCTCAAGTCCTTGAGTGCCACAGGAGTGGGTGGGAAGTTGGTCGACCTCCCTCCCTCGGTGGCAGACGCCACAGATGATGGGTGTGTGTGCGTGTGTATATGTGTGTGTTTGTGTGTGAGTGGCCGGGGAGATAATGAAGCCCTTGAGCACCAGGGTGACACAACATCTCCCTCCCCCACACCCCCCACACCCCCGGCCTGCGTGTGCCTCCTCATTTAAGTGTACACGTCGACCCTAGCCACTGTACAGGGTCAGGGTGGACGTGGTCTTTGAAGCTATCTTAACCACCTGGTGGTGTTTATTTCTTCAGATGGTGGTTTGATAAGCTCGTTGAGGGTCTTAATGATCCTAGCGGGCTTGAAGCACCATTGCTAACCAGCAGTTCGACCCCCTTAGGTGCCGCGACCTTGGTCTTGGGTCAGAGGTCAGAGGCCAGGGCCATCGTATTCAAGAGTCATATGGTCAAGGGTGGCAGAGTGGGTGGATGGCCCCCAGGGCGACCTCAGACTGCGGTGGTCGAGGAAGTATTTCTGTGCATTGTGTTGTCCAGGAACTGACCACTGTTTTGCTGCTGCACCTGTACCTGCCTCCATCTGTAGTGTTGTGTTGACGTGTGATGTAGTGTTGTGCTGGGTACGTGTGGGTTCAGGGATGGTATTGTTTGCATTATATTTTGTGTATACTTTTATAGGTTCTGGCGTAGATGTTGAATTTCTTCTTCTTTTGGTCGTTTTGTCTTCGTTTTTCTCCTTTTTCTTCGTAAAACACACACACACACACACACACACACACACACACACACACACACACACACACACACACACACACACATCACCTCTCACTTGCCCTCCGTCAGTTTCCTCCCCACAGTCGTGTGGTTGCATGTACGTCGGAGGGAAGAGACTAGTGCAGTTATGGAGGACCCTGGAGGTGTGATGGCTGGCGCCCCTCACATCTGGCTATTGTTTTTGCCAGCGCTTCACCCAGCTGCCCTCCGGTGTGATAAGAACTCACACACTCTCGCGGTGGAAATTTTTGTCCCTTTTATCCCGAGGTGCAGGGTAGGAAGTGAAATGCTTCTGTTACAAAATTTTGATTGAACTGCTCGTCCACTCTTGATGCACCAGCAGGACACTTCATGTAAAGGTGACGACACATCACGGTTGAAACATTCGAGGGTCTACAGTGTTGGGAGATGTGTCGTGTTGATCACTTGTTCATGTGCGTTTCTTGAGGTGAAGTGGGTACGTGACCACTGTATCGACGTGACTTTGCCTTAGGTAGGACGACCACATAGAAAATACTTACTTACGTACGTGCGTTTACCTACGACGAGGTTTTTGCCGAAAGACAGTGCAAGTGCGTAGCACTCACAGCTTCACTTGCTTGATGAATAGTAATGTTTCTCTCTGCCGCCATGTTCAGCGCATAATGATTGAGAGTACTTACACACGACGAGATTTTCGCCAAAAGGCAGAGCCAGAGCGTAGCGCTTACCGCAGGAAAACATCGAGTAACGGAGGACGACTTTAGTCATGTGTTGTCCAGTGTTATGTGTGGGATGGAGAGATTGTATATTTCTTGAATGCCAGCAACCCACGTGACACCCGCGTCTGTGTGACACAAAGGAAAGCCAGCCACCAGAGTCAAAGGAGTGAGACTCGATAGCCACTGGAGTGCTGGCATTCTTTGGTTCAGTCACTATCCCTCCCCATACCCAGGCGGGGAGTACCGGTGATATACCTTGCCTGCTCGGTGGCTTACCACCACCACCGACGAGAGAAAGAGAGAGAGAGAGAGAGAGAGAGAGAGTTCAGCAGGTAGTGTATGTGTCTAGTCAGCTTCAGGAGGCGGTTCCGTCAAGTCCTTTTGCTCTCGAGATCGGGTCGAGGAGCGTCCGAGCAGGTGGTGCGCTGGCAGTGAGGAGGGTAGTGGGGCGTGTGCTAGGGAATGTCTACTTCAATAATCATGTGATCCCGTGCCCTCAAGCCCACGCCTGCCTGTCCCGGGCCCATTGCCCTCTCACCTTTTCTGTTGCAGGAGGCCAGGAACCCCCTGCAGTGCACAGCAATCAATGTCTGCCAGCCGTAAACTGCCAGAGCCAAGCTGTGACACATCACGCTTCAGGTGATCACGGCCACTGGGCATCAGCCGGTGACACATCTGACGTGTGTGTGTGTGTGTGGGTGTGGGCAAGACTGGGACCGGCGGCCATGGTCAGCTTGTGGGGGGTCAGGTGGAGGTGAGAGGTGTGGAAAGAGAGAGAGAGAGACACCACACACACGTGGCAGGGTGAGCAGGCATAGCAGCGAGGATACTGGCACCTTTAAGACACATAACATAGCCAGATAGCAGGTGGTGTAAGACCCTCACCAGGCACTATCTCTCTCCACACATCTACGACGCCACCCGTTACCCCGCCTGGCCAGCCACAGCTCGCCTCCTCCTACCCTGTGGATCAGGTGCACATACACGCCTGCCTCACTCCCCTCGTCCGGCCAGGTGTATTGCCAGGTCTGAGTGTCGTGCTCCAGGTCAACTTGCCCAGGACGTCCCTCGCCTCCTACCCGATCCTGTCCTGGTTGTACGGTCGGTCGACCAGGTGGATGAACCTGTCTGTACCTTACCCCTGCTGGACGAACGGCGGCTCAACCCTGAGAGTGTGTCGGTCTCGTGGACGCCCCAACCGCCGTATATCCTGGGTGTGATATAGTACAGGGCGCCACCTGTGAGGGCGGGGGACACATGGCTTTACGGCTCATGTATGGGACCCGCATCGGGATGTTGTCGTCGGGTTTCAAAGACTTGAGTTGGGATGACGTCTTCTGCCTTATGGATTATACGACGTAAGCCCTTGAGCACCACTGTACGACCTTTGGGTACGATGGCCCGGCCTTCTGACATCAGGTCGTGGCTAGCCGCCATTCTCAAGGGTCGTACCGATGTGTTAAAGTGAGTCGTTCGCTCGTGTTCAAAGGTCGCACCGCTGTGTTCATATTTCGTACACCGTCGTGTTCAAGGATCGTACCGTTGTATTCAAAGGGTCGTACTATCTTGTTCAAAAGGTCTTATTGTCATGTTCCAGGGTCGTAGTTAGTTTTCAAGGGTCATGCGTCGTGTTCAAGGGCCGTACCGTCGTGTTCAACGGTCGTTCCGTCGTGTTCAAGGGTCATGCGTCGTGTTCAAGGGTCGTACCGTCGTGTTCAAGGGTCGTGTCGTAGTGTTCAAGGGTCTTACCGTCGTGTTCAAGGGTTGTATCGTCATGTTCATGGGTCGTACCGTCATGTTCAAGGGTCGTACCTTCGTGTTCATTGGTCGTACCTTCGTGTTCAAGGGTCGTACCTTCGTGTTCGAGGGATGGACTAATTTTTTCTCATACACATGATCGCCATTACCCGCTTTAACGAGGTAGCGTCAGGAAGAGACGATTAAACCGTAGAATATCCGGGTCGTTTCCATCTCTGCTGCTTCCAGCAAGTAAGGAAACAGGAGGAGAGGATTTCCAGCATCCTCCAGCTCCTGCTCCTCCCTGTCGCCCACCTCGACACGCAGGAGAGACGCGGGCACTCTATCCCATATCCCAGGGATAGTATCCCATATCCCCAGGGATAATATCCCATATCCCAGGGATAGTATCCCATATCCCCAGGGATAATATCCCATATCCCAGGGATAGTATCCCGTATCCCCAGGGATAATGAATACGACACTGATAATACTAGAGTTGTTTTGATGTGTTGTTAATAACATTAGGACCAGAGAGAGAGATGGTGTACGTACAAGAAGTTACTGGTGAGGTGACTGTCTGTCGTGTGGTCGCTAGGGAGAGGTGGACGTTATAGCTGGTTGGCATACAGAGAGGAGTCGTGGTGGCCGCTGTAGTGAGGGAGGTTGGTATATACACACAGGTGGCCCAACACGCGTGTGTCCAGTATAGCCGGTGCTGTTGGTATAGATAGGTGGCTGTTCGCTGGTAGGATTGTCAGCCGTCTTCTGTGGTCGTCTCAGACGGGCGGTGGCTATAGGTAGCGACCGGTGTGTGTGTGGGATGGCTGGCGGTCGCTGTAGGGAGGTGACCGTGGCCAGCAGGTGGTGGTCGGTGTAGACACTAGTGGCTGGTGAAGATCAGCATGACTTCAGAAACTTACTACTACTGCTACTACTACTACTACTTCTACTACTACTACTACTACTACTATTACTACTACTACTGCTACTACTACTACTACTACTACTACTACTACTACTACTATTGTGTGTTGTCTTAAAGTTATCTTTCAGATTTCAATTAAAAAGGAACACTAAAATGTAAGAATCAGTGATGCTAAACCATCGTCTGAGAAGCTCATATTCTCTTACTAATAAAGATGAAGACTTTACTGCAATAATCCGGTCTGGGGATAAAGTGTCGAGTTATCGCAGGTCGAAGGAGTATTGGCAGGGTGGGGCGAGTGGTCGCTATTGTCTGGTTTACGAGGTTGTTTGGTGGTAATCATTGTGGGTGTCTGGGAGGTCAGGCCAGGGCCGCGGCTTAAGGGGCGCAACCCGCTGACCACCAGCCAACATGACGACACTAGTTGGTCGGATTTGTGGCGCGGTACAATCCACTGTTTGGAGGTGGTATGGTCTATTGTTTTGGAGGCGATTAGGTCTGTTGTGGGGTTTGGTTTGCAGTTTAGAGGTAGTATGGTATATACTGTTTGGAGGTTGTACCGTCCTATGTTTAGAGATGGTGTGGTCCACTGTTTGGAGGTGGTATGGTCTATTGTTTTGTAGAGGATATGGTCTATTGTTTGGAGCTGGCACACTGTGCTATGTTTGGAGGTGGTATGGCCTACTATTTTGGAGGTTTATGGTCTGTTGTTTGAAGTTGGTAATGCTCTTTGTTTGGAGGTGGTATAGTCTATTGTTTGGAGGTAGCACAGTCCTGTATTTGGAGGCAGTATGTTCTAGTGTTTGGAGGTGGAACTGTCTTGTGTTTGGAGGCGGTATGATCTGGTGCTAGGAGACGGTATGGTTCTGTTTGGAGGCGTTACTGTCCTTTGCTTGGAGGCGATACGCGGTACGCCCATAATTACCTGTGTTCTGTCTTTTGTAGTGACATTTATCACTTATGTTCTCTTCTCCAATCTTACCTTTATTACTTTTGTTCTCTATTTTGTTGTCCTGGGTTACTTGTGTTCTCTAGTGGCTCTTGTATTGCTTTCTCTGTAACCCAGTCTTTTCTTTATTGTGTTATCTGGTTTCTCGTTTATTTATTGTTCTTTGTTCCCTAGCTGGTCCTCTTAATCCTTATGTTTTCTGTTCTCAATTCGTATCTTGATTACATGTGTTTTCTGTTCTTTAGTCGTCCTTATTACGTGTTTTTCTGTTCTTTTGTTGTTTGATTATTACTCGTGTTCTCTTTTTCCGTTTCTACATTAATGTGTTCTCTGTTCTTTAGTTGTTTTTAATGTGTTCTATGTTCTTTAGTCATCTTTATTATTTGTTCTCTGCCCTCTAGTCTCTCTCTCTCTCTGTAACTTGTGTTTTCTCGTGTCAGTGTTTTGTTACTTGTGTTCTCTGTTCTCTGTTCATCTCTCTATTAGTTGTAGTGTTCACTGGTCGGTTCTTTAATACTTGTTTTCTGTCCTTTAGTCGTCTCTCTATATAGCTTGACATCTGTTCTCTAGTTTTTGTTCTCTGTCCTCTAGTTCTCTGTTTGTTTGTTTTGTTTTCTAGACGTATCTCTGTCACTTGCGTTCTCTGTTTTCGTCTCAGTATTACTTGTGTTCTCTGTTCTCTAGTTGTGTCTGTTCCCTATGACCTCTGTTCTTTAGTTCTCTTTATTACTTGTGTTCTCAGTTCTGTAGTCGTCAGTTTAATGCTTGTGTTCTCCTCTTTCTGCTCGTGTCTTTATTACTTGTTCTCTAGTTTCTTTGTGTTCTCTAGTCGACTTTTATTGTGTTCTCAGTTCTTTAGTCGTCTATCTGTTACTTGTGACCTGTGTTCTCTGTTCATATCTGTGTGTCCTCCGTTCTCTAACCTATTCATTACTTGTGTTCTTTGTTCTTTAGTCGTTCCTCTGTTGCTTTTGTTCTCTCGTCTCTAGTCGTCCTGTTTTACTTGACTTGTGTTCTTTGATCTCGAGTTCTCGTATCCTGGGGTGAGGTTACCAGATTTCGCCATACGTTGAAGAGTTAAAATTCCGATTATATATCGGTGAGAGTCCAATTTCCCAGCGGGTTTGTGACTTGACTCTCTCTCTCTCTCTCTCTCTCTCTCTCTCTCTCTCTCTCTCTCTCTCTCTCTCTCTCTCTCTCTCCAGTGTTTCAGGAGGGGGGGTTGCAAGGAACGCTTTTCATTCCCAGTGTGCACGATGCTCGGGCCTGGGGGAGCGCGGGCGCGCTGGCTCAGTAGGAAACTTAATTCTTAAAGTGTGTGGACACCACGAGAAGTCTTGTCTGTACTCTACCGCCGGCAGCCAGGTCAAGAGAATAGGTTGGGGGGAGAGAAAGAGACGCGCGTGTTTTACAAGTTGCTGAATTACAGGAAGCTGTGATCCGAGCCTGGGTTCCCGGATGGTGCTTATGTCACCCGGATATCCTCTCGTGCAGGCTTCCCAGCGCCTCCTGCAGTGTCTGAAGCGCTTCCTCTCTGCCTGTGTCTTAAAAGTGTTGGGAGCGGCACCAGGGTGATGGTTCGTGGGGAGTGGAGCGTGCTGGGTCCGTGGTACGACTTGTAGCCAGGGGATCCTCAAGGCTTTGGGAGCTATTCCCAAATGAAGGAAGAAACATTGATGAAGTGACTGACGTATGTAGATGTAAAGGAAGACAAGTCCCTCACATGTGTGGGTGTAAGGAAGACAAGTCCCTCACATATGTGGGTGTAAGGAAGGCAGGTAGACGGCAGTATCTGGCAGTCCACGTCTTCCACCGTCAGGTTACAGCCATTGCGGCTCCGCCCTACTGACCACACACACACACACACACACACTACTACTACTACTACTACTACTACTACTACTATTACTACTACCACTACCACTACTACTACTACTACTACCACTACCACTACTCGTTTGCTTTACTGTTATGACAATTTGTATTGCTACGGAACGTGCACACACATAGGGGAAGTATCTTCCCGGGTGTGTCCGATGAAATGAATTGATACGAATCATATTGTTCCCGTAGGGTTGGTAAACGTAAATAGGAAATAGATTTCCTTGCATGAAATTACTGAGAGGAAATGATGATAGCAGTCGACATATTACAGTATCATGAAAGCAAGGCTTCCAACATGAGGCCGGACCAATGGACATTTCTCCAAATCCTTCGTTCATGGTATCACATTATTTCACACAAAATGGGTAAGATATATATTTTCCCGTGTGTACCTACTGTATGACCTGTAGTTAGTCTGCATCGCCCTTCGTGAGTCAGGAGGTCAACATATCCACTCCACCAGTTGTCTCATATTTCCTCTTTGCCATTATTCATCCTGGCCGGTCACGGCCTGTCATTCGTCTGTCGTCACGCGCTCGTCTGTAACCCCCCCTTGACGACACCCGCACCGGAAGCAAGACGCGTGAAAAATGTGTTTTCAAGCGACCTTTCTCAGTCGCTTGATTTGAGGCGTTGTGTCAACAGAGACTGAAGGTGAGCAGTACAAGACACACTGCTCTTGTTTACGTTTTCTGTGAAGTAAATGCCACTTGCTTACCTGCCGGACGCCAGCCAGACACCTCCGTCCCTCACTCCCTCTCTCACGTAACCTAACAATGTTGAACTCTAAAGCAGACTTGGAAGTCATCCTGGAAGTGGTGCCCACAGCCATCTTACATCCTGCGTGTCAGGATTTGTTGGTCTTTCTGTCTTCTTAAAACTGAGCTACTGGTTTATGCTTATTGTCTCTGCGAACACTATGTATATACCTTACGTGTCACTTTTGCTCTCCCTATCATTATCATTACTCTATTTTGATTTTTGTCTTCGTAAAAGGCCTGGCATTAAGGACCTTCGTCCATGACTGTAACCTTCTCTTAACGTCTAACGTCTCGGGTGACCAGCTCACACACACACACGACCTGTGTGATACACGTCTGTACCTACTTGACCTAACCTGTGTAACGTTATTCAGGTCAGGAGGCGTTAACTGCAGGTCTGATGACGGTGGTAAGCGATCTGTGCCAAGGTTGTGTTGGCAGCTTATGGAAAACGTATGGCAGGAGGAGGACCATCTTGCATGATTGAAGTACGGGCAGTGTAATTTGCATCTCTGTATTGCATCGTTTTGCTAGCTGGAGCGACGAGTGGTCTTTGATGCATTTTATGTTATGCTGTAGCTTGATGTGCACGAGTGTGTGGGTGAATGCGAAAGTTAATGCCCTCCTCTGACCGGTTGGCATCACTGGAGTTGCTGAAGATTCGCCAGACGGTCGCGTGGTGCAGGTCCATCTGTCATGACGTCACGTCATCACTCAGTGCTCGAACGGCTCCTGTCGATTCAGAGAAAGTTTGGAGAGAGAGAGAGAGAGAGAGAGAGAGAGAGAGAGAGAGAGAGAGAGAGAGAGACCTTTTCTCCATTTTCTATACGTAACTGAGGTTTTCCTGTTACTACCCCTGTTATCTCAGTTTTACTTAAGGTTCCTTTTCCTATTTTTCTTTAACTTTTTAGCTTCAATGTTTATTACGTTAACAGTTAAAAAGCTATAAAACATTTAATCCTGACACACACACACACACACACACACACACACACACACACACACACACACACACACACAACACACACACACACAGGTGTAAATCCATAAACATGCTTTAGAAGTCTGCTAAGTTATCAAACTAGCAGATGCCAAAAATACCAGATTATACCATCTTTCAAATATCTCCAACGATGTCACAGAAACAACAGCGCTACACTTTATGAATTTTTTTTCCCCCCACACGGATCTGCTGCATCATATATCTTAATTCATTTTTATATATAAACCTTTATAATTAGCTGGCGCTCAGGCGGGGAGGCAAGTACCTGGGAGGCGGGTGGACGACGGGGAGGGAGGGTGGGTGACCGTTTGACCTTAACCCAGAAAACCTCTTAATGTTTAATTATTCCCCCCCCCCCCTCTCCTTCCTCCCTGTGGTGATGCATGACGTATACATGCATAAAACATGAGACACGAGGAATGAAATACACTTGGTGAATGTAGATTGATACAGGGGTAGAAGTGCCAAAGAATATGCAAACGAGATTTACGTTTTAGAATGAGAGAAGTATGCTAGCGGTATGTATGATGTAGAATGGCAAGAGTATGCTAACGAGTTGTGTGATGTAGAATTGTAATACTATGCTGAAAAGATTCATGATGATACAACTTTAAAAGGTCATCCCTGCATGATATTGTCTGTGAGGTTGGGTAAGTTCACGTGATAACACACTGCATGCATCTAGTTTTCTTTGTTTTATCGGAATTCATATAAAGATGCATATTGCAATATCCTCTTTAATCTTGTCAGTTTTTTCTAACGTCCATTTTTTCATCATCTTACATTTTTTAAATGTTTGTTTATTATTTGTAAGTTGGATAGAAAACGTGGGATGCATTGTCCTTGTTTCCAGAGTAGGTGAGCGGCTCAGGAGACAAGACAACTTGCTCGCGTTATCTTCTCTCAAAAGGACTATAGCGGAGTCTTAGGAAATACAGGAAATGTGTGCAGTAAATTGTACATTACACTGTGACACGATGAAGATATTAGTCAGCATCATGGTATGGCACGGGGAAACAAACATACGAGACTAAAGAGAAAAAAACCTTACCTTTCACCTCGTCCCGTGACCACTTATTTCCCTTACCGTGAGAGGCACTGTGGCTGAGGAACTTGTCTGGCGGTAATTTCCCCCGGGTGTCGCTTGCCTCTCCCCCCCTCGCTGGCTACACCTGTACATGCATGACGTCATTCTGGGCTACCTGCTCGCTTCATGGCCGTCATGCCCCACCCTGTATCTGGCAGTGCTCTCGTGAAACAAGTGGTGGTAAGCGAGCGTCTTAGGTATATGTATATATATATAATGTACCTTGCCTTCCTCGTCGCAGAGGTCCCGTCGGTGAGACACCAGCAGCGCTCAGGAAGCCGGCCACGTCCACCGGGCGGGACCACTGATCGTTAGGTGTGTTAATGTGTGTGTGTGTCTGTGTGTAGGAAGATTGCATTCCAACTGGGCTGTAAGTAGTTATATATATATATATATATATATATATATATATATATATATATATATATATATATATATAGATAAATAGATAGATAGATAGATAGATAGATAGATAGGTGCGTTATACATGCCAGCTAAAGAATGGATGTGAGCAAACGAGCCCGTTCTTCGTCTGTTTCTGGCGCCACCATACTAACTCAGGAAACAGGGAAAACATAGAAAAAAAACAGACCACACACACACACACACACACACACACACACACACACACACACACCATGTCGAGCATGACATTACGCGGTGAAATTACTCTTTATGTTAATTGTTATGATATACAAAGTTGACTTAATACGTTGTAAGCAATGGGGAATAGGTACCTACCTTACCAACCTGATATAGACACTGAAAATGACGAGATATGTTGACTGACAGAGATAAATAGGAAGAGCCAAGAGAGGCTTAGGAACCGGCAGAAAGAGATACTGATAGAAATATATACAGTGAGAGATACGGCGAGATACGAAGACTGAACAGATAACACACATGATGAAGTATTATACACGAGGAAGTATTATACACTGGTACATGCAGACTCAAATATAAGGACACAGAACGTCAGAGAGAGACAGAGAAACAAACATGAAACATAGACATATAGACACATAGAAGAGAGAGACAGACATTTAAAAAGACCAGCTGATATATAAGAAACTGGACAAAAGAGGCAGATAGACAGATGTATAGGAAAGTTGATCAACAGACTGGCGTAAGTCAGACAGACACACCGAGAAAGAGACGGAGTAAAGGACAGATACAGACAATTGAACAGACAGACAGACTACAAACCAGTAGATAAGACATAAACTCACTGTGCCTCAGGTAGGCAAGTGGACAAATCTGGGGTCAGATTTTGCCAGGAATCAGGAGCACGAGGAAGGTTGAACCAGGTCAGCCTCCTCCTCCCTCATCTGACCCTGACCTGATATCGGCGCTGTGTGATCGACTATTTTGCCCGCCTCGCTCGCTGCGAAATCATAGATTTATTGTACGTGATTTCCATATTGTTTTTTTATAAGGGGGTGTGTGTGGATCTTTCCCAAATCTGTATAGAATCGTGTCTGTCCGTTTTACGTTCAGCCTTTGACTGAGTTTATCTGTTCGTGTATACCATTGTATACCGTCTCTCTCTCTCTCTCTCTCTCTCTCTCTCTCTCTCTCTCTCTCTCTCTCTCTCTCTCTCTCTCACCACACCAGAATACAGGCCACGTTACCTGTTACCTGTGGTAAGGTTCGCGTCCTTGCCTGGTAAAAGGACTCCGTTTCTTTTTTTTTGGGGGGTAGGGCCAATTACGTGGCCGTGTGACGTCACGCAGAACCCGCCCTTAATAAGGTCATAAACCAGACTACACTGCATGGTGACCTCCTGTGTACGACGGTACGACCCTTGGGGATGGTGGCTGGGCCCCCTCATGCCTGATGATTACACCGTCGTGCTAAAGGGTCGTACCGTCGTGTTCAAGGGTCGTACCGTCGTGCTCAAGGATCGTACCGTCGTGCTCAAGGATCGTACCGTCGTGCTAAAGGGTCGTACCGTCGTGCTCAAGGGTCGTACCGTCGTGCTCAAGGATCGTACCATCGTGCTCAAGGATCGTACCGTCGTGCTCAAGGATCGCACCGTCGTGCTCAAGGGTCGTACCATCGTGCTCAAGGATCG
>NC_092230.1:32043854-32083854 GCF_036320965.1 Panulirus ornatus | reverse complement strand
GTGCAGGGCTGGCACGAACGTGCAGGGCTGGCAAGGACGTGCAGGGTTGGCACGGACGTGCGGGGTTGGCACGGACGTGCGGGGCTGGCTCGGACGTACAGTGCTGACACGGACATATAGGGTTGGCACGGACGTGCGGGGTTGGCACGGACGTGCAGGGCTGGCACGAACGTGCAGGGCTGGCAAGGACGTGCAGGGTTGGCACGGACGTGCGGGGCTGGCTCGGACGTACAGTGCTGACACGGACATATAGGGTTGGCACGGACGTGCAGGGCTGGCACGAACGTGCAGGGCTGGCACGGACGTGCGGGGTTGGCACGGACGTGCAGGGCTGGCACGAACGTGCAGGGCTGGCACGAACGTGCAGGGCTGGCACGGACGTGCAGGGCTGGCACGGACGTGCAGGGTTGGCACGGACGTGCAGGGCTGGCAAGGACGTGCAGGGTTGGCACGGACGTGCAGGGCTGGCAAGGACGTGCAGGGTTGGCACGGACGTGCAGGGTTGGCACGGACGTGCAGGGTTGGCACGGACGTGCAGGGCTGGCAAGGACGTGCAGGGTTGGCACGGACGTGCGGGGTTGGCACGGACGTGCAGGGTTGGCACGGACGTGCGGGGTTGGCACGGACGTGCAGGGCTGGCAAGGACGTGCAGGGTTGGCACGGACGTGCAGGGCTGGCACGAACGTGCAGGGCTGGCACGAACGTGCAGGGCTGGCACGGACGTGCAGGGTTGGCACGGACGTGCAGGGCTGGCAAGGACGTGCAGGGTTGGCACGGACGTGCGGGGTTGGCACGGACGTGCAGGGTTGGCACGGACGTGCAGGGCTGGCAAGGACGTGCAGGGTTGGCACGGACGTGCGGGGTTGGCACGGACGTGCAGGGCTGGCACGAACGTGCAGGGCTGGCACGAACGTGCAGGGCTGGCACGAACGTGCAGGGCTGGCACGGACGTGCGGGGTTGGCACGGACGTGCAGGGCTGGCACGGACGTGCAGGGTTGGCACGGACGTGCGGGGTTGGCACGGACGTGCAGGGCTGGCACGGACGTGCGGGGTTGGCACGGACGTGCAGGGTTGGCACGGACGTGCGGGGCTGGCTCGGACGTACAGTGCTGACACGGACATATAGGGTTGGCACGGACGTGCAGGGCTGGCAAGGACGTGCAGGGTTGGCACGGACGTGCGGGGCTGGCTCGGACGTACAGTGCTGACACGGACATATAGGGTTGGCACGGACGTGCGGGGCTGGCTCGGACGTACAGTGCTGACACGGACATATAGGGTTGGCACGGACGTGCGGGGTTGGCACGGACGTGCGGGGCTGGCTCGGACGTACAGTGCTGACACGGACATATAGGGTTGGCACGGACGTGCAGGGCTGGCACGAACGTGCAGGGCTGGCACGAACGTGCAGGGCTGGCAAGGACGTGCAGGGTTGGCACGGACGTGCAGGGCTGGCACGAACGTGCAGGGCTGGCACGAACGTGCAGGGCTGGCAAGGACGTGCAGGGTTGGCACGGACGTGCAGGGCTGGCACGGACGTGCAGGGCTGGCACGGACGTGCAGGGCTGGCAAGGACGTGCAGGGTTGGCACGGACGTGCGGGGCTGGCTCGGACGTACAGTGCTGACACGGACATATAGGGTTGGCACGGACGTGCAGGGCTGGCACGGACGTGCGGGGCTGGCTCGGACGTACAGTGCTGACACGGACATATAGGGTTGGCACGGACGTGCAGGGTTGGCACGGACGTGCGGGGTTGGCACGGACGTGCGGGGCTGGCTCGGACGTACAGTGCTGACACGGACATATAGGGTTGGCACGGACGTGCGGGGTTGGCACGGACGTGCAGGGTTGGCACGGACGTGCAGGGCTGGCAAGGACGTGCAGGGTTGGCACGGACGTGCGGGGCTGGCTCGGACGTACAGTGCTGACACGGACATATAGGGTTGGCACGGACGTGCAGGGCTGGCAAGGACGTGCAGGGTTGGCACGGACGTGCGGGGTTGGCACGGACGTGCAGGGCTGGCACGAACGTGCAGGGCTGGCACGGACGTGCAGGGCTGGCACGGACGTGCGGGGCTGGCTCGGACGTACAGTGCTGACACGGACATATAGGGTTGGCACGGACGTGCAGGGCTGGCACGAACGTGCAGGGCTGGCACGAACGTGCAGGGCTGGCAAGGACGTGCAGGGTTGGCACGGACGTGCGGGGTTGGCACGGACGTGCAGGGTTGGCACGGACGTGCGGGGCTGGCTCGGACGTACAGTGCTGACACGGACATATAGGGTTGGCACGGACGTGCGGGGTTGGCACGGACGTGCGGGGTTGGCACGGACGTGCGGGGTTGGCACGGACGTGCGGGGTTGGCACGGACGTGCAGGGCTGGCAAGGACGTGCAGGGTTGGCACGGACGTGCAGGGCTGGCACGGACGTGCAGGGTTGGCACGGACGTGCGGGGCTGGCTCGGACGTACAGTGCTGACACGGACATATAGGGTTGGCACGGACGTGCAGGGCTGGCAAGGACGTGCAGGGTTGGCACGGACGTGCAGGGCTGGCAAGGACGTGCAGGGTTGGCACGGACGTGCAGGGTTGGCACGGACGTGCAGGGCTGGCAAGGACGTGCAGGGTTGGCACGGACGTGCGGGGCTGGCTCGGACGTACAGTGCTGACACGGACATATAGGGTTGGCACGGACGTGCAGGGCTGGCACGGACGTGCAGGGCTGGCAAGGACGTGCAGGGTTGGCACGGACGTGCAGGGCTGGCAAGGACGTGCAGGGTTGGCACGGACGTGCAGGGTTGGCACGGACGTGCAGGGCTGGCAAGGACGTGCAGGGTTGGCACGGACGTGCAGGGCTGGCAAGGACGTGCAGGGTTGGCACGGACGTGCAGGGTTGGCACGGACGTGCAGGGTTGGCACGGACGTGCAGGGTTGGCACGGACGTGCGGGGTTGGCACGGACGTGCAGGGCTGGCACGGACGTGCAGGGTTGGCACGGACGTGCAGGGTTGGCACGGACGTGCAGGGTTGGCACGGACGTGCAGGGTTGGCACGGACGTATAGGGTTGACACGGACGTGCAGGGTTGGCACGGACGTGCGGGGTTGGCACGGACGTGCAGGGCTGGCAAGGACGTGCAGGGTTGGCACGGACGTATAGGGTTGACACGGACGTGCAGGGTTGGCACGGACGTGCGGGGTTGGCACGGACGTATAGGGTTGACACGGACGTGCAGGGCTGGCAAGGACGTGCAGGGTTGGCACGGACGTATAGGGTTGACACGGACGTGCAGGGCTGGCACGAACGTGCAGGGCTGGCACGAACGTGCAGGGCTGGCACGAACGTGCAGGGCTGGCACGGACGTGCAGGGCTGGCAAGGACGTGCAGGGTTGGCACGGACGTGCAGGGTTGGCACGGACGTGCAGGGCTGGCACGGACGTGCAGGGCTGGCACGAACGTGCAGGGCTGGCAAGGACGTGCAGGGTTGGCACGGACGTGCAGGGTTGGCACGGACGTGCGGGGTTGGCACGGACGTGCAGGGCTGGCACGGACGTGCGGGGTTGGCACGGACGTGCGGGGCTGGCTCGGACGTACAGTGCTGACACGGACATATAGGGTTGGCACGGACGTGCAGGGTTGGCACGGACGTGCAGGGTTGGCACGGACGTGCGGGGTTGGCACGGACGTGCGGGGCTGGCTCGGACGTACAGTGCTGACACGGACATATAGGGTTGGCACGGACGTGCGGGGCTGGCTCGGACGTACAGTGCTGACACGGACATATAGGGTTGGCACGGACGTGCGGGGCTGGCTCGGACGTACAGTGCTGACACGGACATATAGGGTTGGCACGGACGTGCGGGGCTGGCTCGGACGTACAGTGCTGACACGGACATATAGGGTTGGCACGGACGTGCGGGGCTGGCTCGGACGTACAGTGCTGACACGGACATATAGGGTTGGCACGGACGTGCGGGGCTGGCTCGGACGTACAGTGCTGACACGGACATATAGGGTTGGCACGGACGTGCGGGGCTGGCTCGGACGTACAGTGCTGACACGGACATATAGGGTTGGCACGGACGTGCGGGGCTGGCTCGGACGTACAGTGCTGACACGGACATATAGGGTTGGCACGGACGTGCGGGGCTGGCTCGGACGTACAGTGCTGACACGGACATATAGGGTTGGCACGGACGTGCAGGGCTGGCAAGGACGTGCAGGGTTGGCACGGACGTGCAGGGCTGGCAAGGACGTGCAGGGTTGGCACGGACGTGCAGGGTTGGCACGGACGTGCGGGGCTGGCTCGGACGTACAGTGCTGACACGGACATATAGGGTTGGCACGGACGTGCGGGGCTGGCTCGGACGTACAGTGCTGACACGGACATATAGGGTTGGCACGGACGTGCGGGGCTGGCTCGGACGTACAGTGCTGACACGGACATATAGGGTTGGCACGGACGTGCAGGGCTGGCAAGGACGTGCAGGGTTGGCACGGACGTGCAGGGCTGGCACGAACGTGCAGGGCTGGCACGAACGTGCAGGGCTGGCACGAACGTGCAGGGCTGGCACGAACGTGCAGGGCTGGCACGAACGTGCAGGGCTGGCAAGGACGTGCAGGGTTGGCACGGACGTGCAGGGCTGGCACGGACGTGCAGGGCTGGCACGGACGTGCAGGGCTGGCACGAACGTGCAGGGCTGGCACGAACGTGCAGGGCTGGCACGAACGTGCAGGGCTGGCACGAACGTGCAGGGCTGGCACGGACGTGCGGGGCTGGCTCGGACGTACAGTGCTGACACGGACATATAGGGTTGGCACGGACGTGCGGGGTTGGCACGGACGTGCAGGGCTGGCACGGACGTGCGGGGCTGGCTCGGACGTACAGTGCTGACACGGACATATAGGGTTGGCACGGACGTGCGGGGCTGGCTCGGACGTACAGTGCTGACACGGACATATAGGGTTGGCACGGACGTGCGGGGCTGGCTCGGACGTACAGTGCTGACACGGACATATAGGGTTGGCACGGACGTGCAGGGTTGGCACGGACGTGCAGGGCTGGCACGAACGTGCAGGGCTGGCAAGGACGTGCAGGGTTGGCACGGACGTGCGGGGCTGGCTCGGACGTACAGTGCTGACACGGACATATAGGGTTGGCACGGACGTGCAGGGCTGGCACGGACGTGCAGGGCTGGCACGGACGTGCAGGGCTGGCAAGGACGTGCAGGGTTGGCACGGACGTGCGGGGTTGGCACGGACGTGCAGGGTTGGCACGGACGTGCGGGGTTGGCACGGACGTGCAGGGTTGGCACGGACGTGCAGGGCTGGCACGGACGTGCGGGGTTGGCACGGACGTGCAGGGTTGGCACGGACGTGCGGGGTTGGCACGGACGTGCGGGGTTGGCACGGACGTGCAGGGTTGGCACGGACGTGCAGGGTTGGCACGGACGTGCAGGGCTGGCAAGGACGTGCAGGGTTGGCACGGACGTGCAGGGCTGGCAAGGACGTGCAGGGTTGGCACGGACGTGCGGGGTTGGCACGGACGTGCAGGGCTGGCACGGACGTGCAGGGCTGGCACGGACGTGCGGGGTTGGCACGGACGTGCAGGGCTGGCAAGGACGTGCAGGGTTGGCACGGACGTACAGGGCTAGCACGGACGTGCAGGGTTGGCACGGACGTGCAGGGTTGGCACGGACGTGCGGGGTTGGCACGGACGTGCAGGGCTGGCACGGACGTGCGGGGTTGGCACGGACGTGCGGGGCTGGCTCGGACGTACGGGGCTGACACGGACGTGCAGGGCTGGCACGGACGTGCAGGGCTGGCAAGGACGTGCAGGGTTGGCACGGACGTATAGGGCTGACAGGGACGTGCAGGGCTGGCACGAACGTGCAGGGCTGGCACGGGCGTATAGGGTTGACACGGACGTGCAGGGCTGGCACGGACGTGCTGGGCTGGCTCGGACGTACAGTGCTGACACGGACATATAGGGTTGGCACGGACGTGCAGGGCTGGCACGGACGAACTAGTCTGGGTGTGTGTGTGGGAGGTGCGGTGTTCAGGTTGGGGTGAGGAGGAGGTTCACCTGGAGAGGTTCAGATGGTGTGAGGTCATCATCATCATCTGTGTACCGACGTAAGTGTTACGTGAGGCAGGCGGTGATGGGCCACTTGGTAAATTACATTTTAATTAAGATTTCTTGATTAATTATACGAAATTCTCGACGCCAGAATTTTGCCTAAAGAAGTGAGAGTCGGGCGGTGAGGGACTCTGTCATGATGATGGTGATGATTATGAGGTCAAACACTGTGACAGGAGAATAATGAGGGTCGGGTAAATGAGGAAGTTGAGGTGGGCCGAGAATTGGAATGTGAGATTATACTATGATGATGATGATGATGATGATGTTGATGAATAGAGAGAGTAAAGAGGAAAGATGATACTTGGGGCAGGTATTACGATGACGGGCGAGGTAGGCTTGGCGAAGTGTTAGGAGCGTGAGGAAGATGCTGTGTGAGGAGGATATGAGGATCTTTGGAGAGAGAGAGAGAGAGAGAGAGAGAGAGAGAGAGAGAGAGAGAGAGAGAGAGAGAGAGAGAGCAAACAAGATAGGAGAGGCGAGTGTTGATATTTGATGATAAGGAAATGAACGACAGGTTAGGAGATAAAGCTTTTATTTATATATATATATATATATATATATATATATATATATATATATATATATATATATATATATATAAGAAGGAAGGACGTGCATGAGTAATGGTATCAGTAAAGTTGGTGTGTGGTAAAGATTGTATTGATGTGCTGCTGGCCTGGGAATGTCTCATGTACGTACCCTCAGCATCGCTCGTAAATTCTTCATCAATTTATTTATTAAAAGCTTCACTTGTCATTGCCCACAGCTCTGAGTCAGGGGTCATTACTGAACACTCAGGAACTGTGATTCGTGGGTCAGTAATCAATACAGTTAGAAGTATGTTTCAAGGGTCACCACTGAACACAACAATATAGTCACCTCACGTACAGTTGGCCACACTCGCAACAGTTTCTGCACACAGCACGTACGTCGGCTTGTGCCTCCGTGGTGTAGCGGTCAGTGTTCGTGACCGTGACGCATTCACGGGCCGCCCAGGGTCGAGCGCATTGGTTCGAATCCTGGTTACGACATTCTGTCCACAGTCAATCCAGCTGTTCATCCATCCCTAGGGGTTGGTCTTTATAATCGTTACCTGGCTGAGACTAGGGTATAAACATAGCGTTAACGAGATGGCGTCAATTTGGGCTTGAGTTACACGTACCGTCTCAAATAACATTAAAGAAAAATGTACAAGGTCCGTGGTCGCCGGGTCAGTGACAGAGGCTAAATGAGGGTAAGACGTGAGGGGACATGTGAGGCAGGAACGTGGCGTGGTCTCGACGTGAGGGGACATGTGAGGCAGGAACGTGGCGTGTTCTCGACGTGAGGGGACATGTGAGGCAGGAAAATGGGGAGAGAGGAAGACATGATGGGATATAGAAGAAAATGGGGAGAGAGTAAGACATGATGGGATATAGAACATGGGGAGAGAGGAAGACATGATGGGATGTAGAAGAAAATGGGGAGAGAGGAAGACATGATGGGATATAGAAGAAAATGGGGAGAGAGGAAGACATGATGGGATATAGAAGAAAATGGGGAGAGAGGAAGACATGATGGGATATAGAAGAAAATGGGGAGAGAGGAAGACATGATGGGATATAGAACATGGGGAGAGAGGAAGACATGATGGGATATAGAAGAAAATGGGGAGAGAGGAGCACATGATGGGATGTAGAAGAAAATGGGGAGAGAGGAGCACATGATGGGATGTAGAAGAAAATGGGGAGAGAGGAAGACATGATGGGATATAGAAGAAAATGGGGAGAGAGGAAGACATGATGGGATATAGAAGAAAATGGGGAGAGAGGAAGACATGATGGGATATAGAAGAAAATGGGGAGAGAGGAAGACATGATGGGATATAGAAGAAAATGGGGAGAGAGGAAGACATGATGGGATATAGAAGAAAATGGGGAGAGAGGAAGACATGATGGGATATAGAAGAAAATGGGGAGAGAGGAAGACATGATGGGATATAGAACATGGGGAGAGAGGAAGACATGATGGGATATAGAAGAAAATGGGGAGAGAGGAAGACATGATGGGATATAGAAGAAAATGGGGAGAGAGGAAGACATGATGGGATATAGAACATGGGGAGAGAGGAAGACATGATGGGATATAGAAGAAAATGGGGAGAGAGGAAGACATGATGGGATATAGAAGAAAATGGGGAGAGAGGAAGACATGATGGGATATAGAAGAAAATGGGGAGAGAGGAAGACATGATGGGATATAGAAGAAAATGGGGAGAGAGGAAGACATGATGGGATATAGAAGAAAATGGGGAGAGAGGAAGACATGATGGGATATAGAAGAAAATGGGGAGAGAGTAAGACATGATGGGATATAGAACATGGGGAGAGAGGAAGACATGATGGGATGTAGAAGAAAATGGGGAGAGAGGAAGACATGATGGGATATAGAACATGGGGAGAGAGGAAGACATGATGGGATATAGAAGAAAATGGGGAGAGAGGAGCACATGATGGGATATAGAAGAAAATGGGGAGAGGGGAAGACATGATGGGATATAGAACTGGGGAGAGGGGAAAGACATGATGGGATGTAGAAAAAAATTTGGGGAAAAGGGGAAGACATGATGGGTATAGAACAGGGGGGGAGAGGGGAAAGACATGATGGGATATAGAAAAAAATTGGGGAGAGAGGAAAACATGATGGGATGTAGAGGAGTGAGAGCAAGGGTATATGAATAAGATGATTATGGATATAAGGTTGTACGGAGGCTAGGCTTAAGGCTAGGTAGGGGCTAGGATAGGATGGGTGAGGTAAGCGTGAGGATAATGGTGTACTGAGGCTAGGGGGGAGGGTAGGGGAGGGAAGGTAAGCGAGAGGGAGGAGGCTTGGGTAGGACCAGGGTTGTGAACATTGATTCACCAATGTGGCGACGGTGAGGCTGCTAACACACACACACACACACACACACACACACACACACACACACACACACACATACACGATGTATATGGTGGGGGGGGAGCAGTCCCCTGCTGACCTGGCCTGTGAGAGAGAGAGAGAGAGAGAGAGAGAGAGAGAGAGAGAGAGAGAGAGAGAGAGAGAGAGAGAGAGAGAGAGAACGTTACTTGTGTTGTATATGCTCAGTGCAAATAGGAACAGCTTGATTGGTGGAATCGGAAAATGGGAGAGTGGAGTCTGAAAGACAAGGACACAATGTAATCAAAAAGTTCAGAAAACTTTTACGTGTGGCCGAGAGAGAGAGAGAGAGAGAGAGAGAGAGAGAGAGAGAGGGAGAGGGAAAACAGGAAATTTGTTTACTGCTGCACTGGCTGGGAAATAGAAAGCCTCGGAAGTATGAGGGAGAATAATATAGAGATTTGTGAGTTGTTTAATAAAGATGTGTTATTTTCCTTAACTGAATCTGAATAATGGGGGGGAATTGTATGTTTCAGGAATGTGTGTTTATTATTGTGGTGGACCTTACGTCATCAAACTGTTTATCGTGGTGGACCTTACGTCATCAAACTGTTTACCGTGGTGGACCTTACGTCATCAAACTGTTTACCGTGGTGGACCTTACGTCATCAAACTGTTTATCGTGGTGGACCTTACGTCATCAAACTGTTTATCGTGGTGGACCTTACGTCATCAAACTGTTTACCGTGGTGGACCTTACGTCATCAAACTGTTTACCGTGGTGGACCTTACGTCATCAAACTGTTTACCGTGGTGGACCTTACGTCATCAAACTGTTTACCGTGGTGGACCTTACGTCATCAAACTGTTTACCGTGGTGGACCTTACGTCATCAAACTGTTTATCGTGGTGGACCTTACGTCATCAAACTGTTTACCGTGGTGGACCTTACGTCATCAAACTGTTTATCGTGGTGGACCTTACGTCATCAAACTGTTTATCATGGTGGACCTTACGTCATCAAACTGTTTACCGTGGTGGACCTTACGTCATCAAACTGTTTATCGTGGTGGACCTTACGTCATCAAACTGTTTATCATGGTGGACCTTACGTCATCAAACTGTTTGATTAAGTCATTAACAACCATCGTTAAGCATATCGCTAAATATTTTATTTCCGTTATCTCGTTATTGCCTGGCTCACACAACTGTTATTACCTGGGTGTGTACTGCCCACAGTAAACTGTTTATCATGTCTGTAAACTGAGCATCATATTGGTTATAGTTGTTATTATTATTATCACATTTATTTATTTTGCTTTGTCGCTGTCTCCCGCGTTAACGAGGTAGCGCATGGAAACAGACGAAAGAATGGCCCAACCCACCCACATACACATTATTATTATTATTATTATTATTATTATTATTATTATTATTATTATTATTTATTATTATTATGTAGCCTCAGGAGCCCATTCCTCCGGGAGGTTCCTGAACTTCGAGGCTGCGCTACAGTGAGTAGCAGGGAAAGGATGGGGGACCCCATTGGTGTGAGAAGTTCTTCGACGAGATTATTCTTCGATGTTATCACCTCGCCCAGGGTGACTTCACCAGCAACCTAACCACAAACAGGAGGAGTCCGGTAACACGTATCAGTACATACGTTGATAAAGCAAACTGTTTCTATTATTATCTAATGTTACACATAACTGTTTATCGTCAGTAAAGAGTTTATTGAGTCGATAAAGAGTATGTTATCTTATGTAAGCTTTCCTCTATATCAGTATATTGATTACTCGTGTAAACTGATTTGTACGAGGCCATGACCTGGCCTGGTGTGAAGGGACTCCAGCAGGTCATGACCTGACCTGGTGTGGACAGACTCCAGCAGGTCATGACCTGGCCTGGTGTGGACAGACTCCAGCAGGTCATGACTTGGCCTGGTGTGGACAGACTCCAGCAGGTCATGATTTGGCCAGTTGTAAATTGACTCAGCAGGTCATGACCTGACCTGGTGTGAACTGACTCCAGTAGGTCATGACCCGGCCTGATGATGTGCCTGGCGACGCACTCAGTTTGGAGACAATGATAATAAGAGATAACTAGAGATAAGTGCGTTTGTTATCTCAACCCCTGATGGAGAGACTTGGGAGAGGGGTGAGAGGTGGTGGAGGAGGAGAGAGGAGGTGGAGGAGGAGGAGGAGGAGGAGGAGGATACGGACCGAGTGAGAATTGGTGGAGATGGTGTTGGTGTGTTTATTGGGGCGAGAAGCGGCGCCTCACGCTCCAGAAAATAACTTAGTTACTTCCCAAGTGATTACCACGGACCGCGCCCCTGGCGGAGGTAGAGGAACGTTTCCCGGTCCAGTACTGTACCGTCGTGGTCCAGGACTGGACCAGACTGCTGGTTGAGGAACGTGACCCGGTCTCTCACGACAGACAGCTTCCTAGCTTGTTGGTGAGTGTCCAGTATAATAACAGTGGACAGTATTATGTGCATGCAGTCTGCTTCTAAAAACAGTCGCTTGGATCGTCCACCCACGTATGGTACAGAACACAATGGTGTGATATTAACACGTTTTAGTGTCTACAATATTTTTGCATGTTTTAACGTTTTCGTTTTAACCTAGAATAGAGTTTTAATCTCGTTAGGTATTGAGAATTAAGTAAAAGTTTTGATCACAAAAGCCTTCGGCGATGAAACACGCAATAAAAGCGAATTTAAGGCCAGCATTTTATGGTGGAGGATTTGTAGATAAAAGTGAGGCAGCGAAACAAGAGTTGGATGACACACATGAATCTTTGTCATATAATGGAAGCACAACCGACACATATAGCCGACAGGGAATATATATATATATATATATATATATATATATATATATATATATGTGTGTGTGTGTGTGTGTGTGTGTGTGTGTGTTTGTAGGGGAGAGAGAGAGAGAGAGAGAGAGAGAGAGAGAGAGAGAGAGAGAGAGAGAGAGAAGTATCCATCATCAGCAGAAAGGCTGAAGAAACCTTGACAGAAGGTAAACTTGAGCCAATGATAAGTTGTGGATCAGTTACAGCAACAGATCACTGACACCGTCCACAGTGGCCAGCAACGGTGGGGGCTGACATAGCGAGTGAAGCCATCGTCATGGATCTAGGAGTCATGGTCACTGAGGAACTAGAATAGTTATATCGTTAAGTTAGCATCATGGGGATCCGTAAGGAGAGGTATGATAATGATATCTGTCGGTAGAAAAGAGAGAAAGCTGACGGTGACACTGTTGAGTGTGTACGTAGGCAATATTGACCACTGCTGTGTTGTATGGTCACCACTCATTGGGAGGAAACAGATTAGAATTGAGAAAGACTTTAAAGTAAAATCGAGGGATTCAAACGCATGAACTATAGTGAAATCGAGGATTCGAACGCATGAACCAGTATGAGGGGTTCAAAGAACTCTGTCTCTCTAGTCTCGAGGAGAGAAAGCTACATGGTCATCTAGACTTAACAGCATGTTGAGGGCATCAGAAGCCGAGAACTCGCTACAAAATCCGGTCAGGAAGGACAAATAAAATATTTAGAATGTGCAATAGTATCTCTCTCTCTCTCTCTCTCTCTCTCTCTCTCTCTCTATATATATATATATATATATATATATATATATATATATATATATATATATATATATATATATATACATATATATACATAAAACCGCAAGGAAGATGAAACACGATAAGTTTCGGAGTGCACTTTCGTGTAATGATCACATCATCAGGGGAGATACAAGAATAAGATAGAAGACGTAGAACAGTCAGTTGATATACGTCTTCTATTTCATTCTTGTATCTCCCCCTGACGATGTGAATATTACACGAAAGTGCACTTGGGAACTATCGTGTTTACTTTTCCTCTTGGTTTTATGCATATGCAAGATCACGCGCACCACTGAACATATGAGGTCACCCTTGCGTCCGTCCGTCCGTCCGTGTGTTGCTGGACACATTCTTGTCACCACGATATCTCAGGGTCAGTGCATGATACGTACTTGATACGCACGCTGTACCTTCCCTGTGGAGGTATGACCAACTGATAACATTCTGGGCAGAGAGTTGCTCACATTTGCATATTTATTAGAAAGACTTGTTTTTGCAAGTCATATAACACTGGGGCTGTGAAATATTGGAACAATCAAGTTAAATATATATATATATATATATATATATATATATATATATATATATATATATATATATATATAATTTTTTTTTCTTTTACTCGTACTCGCCACTTACCGCGTCAGCGAGGTAGCGTTAAGAACAGAGGACTGAGCCTTAGAGGGAATATATATATATATATATATATATATATATATATATATATATATATATATATATATATATATATATATATTATCCCTGGGGATAGGGGAGAAAGAATACTTCCCACGTATTCCCTGCGTGTCGTAGAAGGCGACTAAAAGGGGAGGGAGCGGGGGGCTGGAAATCCTCCCCTCTCGTTTTTTTTTTTAATTTTCCAAAAGAAGGAACAGAGAATTGGGCCAGGTGAGGGTATTCCCTCAAGGCCCAGCCCTCTGTTCTTTACGCTACCTCGCTAATGCGGGAAATGGCGAATAGTTTGAAAGAAAAGAAATATATATATATATATATATATATATATATATATATATATATATATATATATATATATATTATGAAAAAAATATCGCAGTATTTAAAATTTCGCAAACTAATGAGCACCTTAGCTTCACTGTACCTTATCATGGTTACACAATGGCTCTTTATCATGTACGTTACAAGTAAGCCATTATCCGGTACCCTGAGCTGAGGAGAGTCATGTGTTTGGGCTGTGGTGTCGTGTTTACTGCGGGAGTGTGGCACTGGTCACAGGCTGGGCAAGCACCGTGAAACACAGCCACAACCGCAGGCAAGCATTAAACCTCACAAGCCCCTCACTGAATACCAGCTGAGCCACCTGGACCCAGATTACACTCCCCGCTCTGCTCCTCTCCCTCACCCCAGGCTGTTCAGGACAGGTCTCTGTGGTTGGCCTGCGGGGTGGGCACCACCTCTTTTGATTGGTTCCTCGTACCTTGTTAGTTGTCTGATTGGTCGGCAGAGTAAGGTGTCAGGTAATGATGTTTAAAGTCGTCAGACCCACCGCTAATACGAAGCCTTAGCACACACACACACACTAAGGTGAGGTGGGAGGAACACATCACCATCTTCACTTCCTGTAGCTGTCGACTTTATATTTGTCGTCGACTCAAGAGTCTTGGAGTCCCTGCACCTGACGCCTAGGGTCAGGAACGTGTGTGCCCAACTTTTGATCTTCCCAGACTTGCCCCGCCAGGTCCACACCGCTGTTCACCACACAGCAGGGGCTGCTGGAGGAGGTGCAGAAGGAGTGTGCATGCTCATCTTTAATCCCTCTATAACACTTATTTAGAGGCGTTTATCACCCCTTTTCCCTCCCTTCCTCCCATCCAACAGTCACCTAACCCTCTCCCCATCGTTCGGGATAAAGCTACTGGAGCGACCCCACCACCATCACCCCCCTGTGACGTGAGATCATTCGTCCCATAGTTGTAGTTCGACACCACAACCACACCGTACCCCTCCATGCTCATACGAACCGCCACAAGAACAGTTCCATCCCTGCCATTGTGATTATCATCAGTATGAAGTAGACTGTATGTTTACCCCTCACGTGTGTGGTATGAAGATTTTGTATCATTCCACTTATCGTAGCTCATGTGCTGAGTAAACTTTTTATTTTTGATATTGTTTCAGCTGCGTTTGGCTCAATACACTGTTGATTACATTATTATTATTATTATTATTATTATTATTATTATTGTTTATTATTATTATTATTATTATTATTATTATTATTATTATTATTATCATTATTGTTATTAATTATTATTATTATTATTATTATTATTATTATTATTATTATTATTGTTATTGTTATTATTATTATTATTATTATTATTATTATTATGAGAGGCAAGTGTTTTGGGAGCACCTAAATGAGTGTGTTAGCGGTTTTGATGCACGAGACCGGGTTATAGTGATGGGTGATTTGAATGCAAAGGTGAGTAATGTGGCAGTTGAGGGAATAATTGGTATGCATGGGGTGTTCAGTGTTGTAAATGGAAATGGTGAAGAGCTTGTAGATTTATGTGCTGAAAAAGGACTGATGATTGGGAATACCTGGTTTAAAAAGCGAGATATACATAAGTATACTTATGTAAGTAGGAGAGATGGCCAGAGAGCGTTATTGGATTACGTGTTAATTGACAGGCGTGCGAAAGAGAGACTTTTGGATGTTAATGTGCTGAGAGGTGCAACTGGAGGGATGTCTGATCATTATCTTGTGGAGGCTAAGGTGAAGATTAGTATGGGTTTTCAGAAAAGAGGAGTGAATGTTGGGGTGAAGAAGGTGGTGAGAGTAAGTGAGCTTGGGAAGGAGACCTGTGTGGGGAAGTACCAGGAGAGACTGTGTACAGAATGGAAAAAGGTGAGAACAATGGAAGTAAGGGGAGTCGGGGAGGAATGGGATGTATTTAGGGAATCAGTGATGGATTGCGCAAAAGATGCTTGTGGCATGAGAAGAGTGGGAGGTGGGCTGTTTAGAAAGGGTAGTGAGTGGTGGGATGAAGAAGTAAGAGTATTAGTGAAAGAGAAGAGAGAGGCATTTGGACGATTTTTGCAGGGAAAAAATGCAATTGAGTGGGAGAAGTATAAAAGAAAGAGACAGGAGGTCAAGAGAAAGGTGCAAGAGGTGAAAAAAAGGGCAAATGAGAGTTGGGGTGAGAGACTATCAGTAAATTTTAGGGAGAATAAAAAGATGTTCTGGAAGGAGGTAAATAGGGTGCGTAAGACAAGGGAGCAAATGGGAACTTCAGTGAAGGGCGTAAATGGGGAGGTGATAACAAGTAGCGGTGATGTGAGAAGGAGATGGAATGAGTATTTTGAAGGTTTGTTGAATGTGTCTGATGACAGAGTGGCAGATATAGGGTGTTTTGGTCGAGGTGGTGTGCAAAGTGAGAGGGTTAGGGAAAATGATTTGGTAAACAGAGAAGAGGTAGTAAAAGCTTTGCGGAAGATGAAAGCCGGCAAGGCAGCAGGTTTGGATGGTATTGCAGTGGAATTTATTAAGAAAGGGGGTGACTGTATTGTTGACTGGTTGGTAAGGTTATTTAATGTATGTATGACTCATGGTGAGGTGCCTGAGGATTGGCGGAATGCGTGCATAGTGCCATTGTACAAAGGCAAAGGGGATAAGAGTGAGTGCTCAAATTACAGAGGTATAAGTTTGTTGAGTATTCCTGGTAAATTATATGGGAGGGTATTGATTGAGAGGGTGAAGGCATGTACAGAGCATCAGATTGGGGAAGAGCAGTGCGGTTTCAGAAGTGGTAGAGGATGTGTGGATCAGGTGTTTGCTTTGAAGAATGTATGTGAGAAATACTTAGAAAAGCAAATGGATTTGTATGTAGCATTTATGGATCTGGAGAAGGCATATGATAGAGTTGATAGAGATGCTCTGTGGAAGGTATTAAGAATATATGGTGTGGGAGGCAAGTTGTTAGAAGCAGTGAAAAGTTTTTATCGAGGATGTAAGGCATGTGTACGTGTAGGAAGAGAGGAAAGTGATTGGTTCTCAGTGAATGTAGGTTTGCGGCAGGGGTGTGTGATGTCTCCATGGTTGTTTAATTTGTTTATGGATGGGGTTGTAAAGGAGGTAAATGCAAGAGTCCTGGAAAGAGGGGCAAGTATGAAGTCTGTTGGGGATGAGAGAGCTTGGGAAGTGAGTCAATTGTTGTTCGCTGATGATACAGCGCTGGTGGCTGATTCATGTGAGAAACTGCAGAAGCTGGTGACTGAGTTTGGTAAAGTGTGTGGAAGAAGAAAGTTGAGAGTAAATGTGAATAAGAGCAAGGTTATTAGGTACAGTAGGGGTGAGGGTCAAGTCAATTGGGAGGTGAGTTTGAATGGAGAAAAACTGGAGGAAGTGAAGTGTTTTAGATATCTGGGAGTGGATCTGTCAGCGGATGGAACCATGGAAGCGGAAGTGGATCATAGGGTGGGGGAGGGGGCGAAAATTTTGGGAGCCTTGAAAAATGTGTGGAAGTCGAGAACATTATCTCGGAAAGCAAAAATGGGTATGTTTGAGGGAATAGTGGTTCCAACAATGCTGTATGGTTGCGAGGCGTGGGCTATGGATAGAGATGTGCGCAGGAGGATGGATGTGCTGGAAATGAGATGTTTGAGGACAATGTGTGGTGTGAGGTGGTTTGATCGAGTAAGTAACGTAAGGGTAAGAGAGATGTGTGGAAATAAAAAGAGCGTGGTCGAGAGAGCAGAAGAGGGTGTTTTGAAATGGTTTGGGCACATGGAGAGAATGAGTGAGGAGAGATTGACCAAGAGGATATATGTGTCGGAGGTGGAGGGAACGAGGAGAAGAGGGAGACCAAATTGGAGGTGGAAAGATGGAGTGAAAAAGATTTTGTGTGATCGGGGCCTGAACATGCAGGAGGGTGAAAGGAGGGCAAGGAATAGAGTGAATTGGAGCGATGTGGTATACAGGGGTTGACGTGCTGTCAGTGGATTGAGTCGGGGCATGTGAAGCGTCTGGGGTAAACCATGGAAAGCTGTGTAGGTATGTAATTTGCGTGTGTGGACGTGTGTATGTACATGTGTATGGGGGGGGGTTGGGCCATTTCTTTCGTCTGTTTCCTTGCGCTACCTCGCAAACGCGGGAGACAGCGACAAAGTATAAAAAGAAAAAAAAAAAAATTATTATTATTATTATTATTATTGTTATTGTTATTATTATTATTATTATTATTATTATTATTATTGTTATTATTATTATTATTATTTTATTATCATTATTATTATTATTATTATTATTATTATTATTACTGTTGCTACTCTCTCTCTCTCTCTCTCTCTCTCTCTCTCTCTCTCTCTCTCTCTCTCTCTCTCTCTCTCTCTCTCTCTCTCCAACACAACATGAAAATCAGCATCTATTTCCGGCCTCAATACATCAGACGCAGGACGCACCTGATGCTAGTCGCCTTCCTGCATTTACAGCTCACTTTTGAATTTCTCTTCCTAGCAATTTACGAACATCCTGAGGACCGGAGGGAGGGAGGGAGAGAGAGAGAGAGAGAGAGAGAGAGAGAGAGAGAGAGAGAGAGAGAGAGAGAGAGAGAGAGATGATGATATGACAATAAAAATGATGATAATGATAATGATATTGATGATAATAATGATAATAATGATAGTAAGTCGTACGACATATGTCCAGGTCACTAACAGTGTGCTGACCACACAGGACAGTCAACACACATCCTCCTGTACGTCATCACACATGGGTTTAGTAAATGGGTTGTGGTGCTTACCCAGGTCCTGTCCTGGGCAGATGGTGGAGTGTAGCTACCCGGGACGGGCCCAGTGAAGGGGGTATAATACCAATATTTTGCCCCCTCCCCCCCTTACTCTCTCTCTCTCTCTCTCTCTCTCTCTCTCTCTCTCTCTCTCTCTCTCTCTCTCTCTCTCTCTCTCAGTCTGCCACTCTCCCGCCTCATTATACAGTCACAGTAGATGGCATTCTTCTTATCTTATGATTAACCTTAATCCTTGTCTATTTACGGGTCAGAGGTCATGGTCACAGGGAAAGTATTTGTCGTAAGGTCACAGGTCAAGTTTACAGGGAAGAGATTGATCGTAAGGTCACAGGTCAAGTTCAGATTAAACGTCTATGTTCTGGGTAGGGTGGTGAAGCTACACGTATATACATACTGTCATATATTCTGGACTTTATCGTGGCCTTAATGCACGCTCTAGGTCAGCTGTGACCCCCCCAAGGTCAGGTCATGTGAGTAAGAAAGGCCCGAGTGACCTTAACCATGATGGTGTCTCTAGTTAGAGTCATTAGTTTGGTTTATAGTGGAAGCCAAGGGTGGAAATTGAACCCGCGTGCGTCGGGTGGACCACAGTGGGGAAGTGTTCCACTGCGATAGATCATGTGCAAGTGGTGCTGCTGCGGTGGTGAAGTGGTCCACTGAGGTGGACGATATGTCGGCTTCACGTACCACACTAGTGGACCAGAGGAGCTACTACCGCCTACCCACCCTGGCCTCCACACTGAGTGCCTTACTCTCCCCCCCTCCCCCTCCCCCCCAGGGGTCATATCCATTCATTAGTGCCAGTGAGTCGTGACACTAACGAGAGTGCCACAGCTGGTGCGTGACTGTGCCACTTCCCCTCCCCCCCCCCCACACACACACACATGCCCTCCATATTATTCATACCGGACGGTCCCCCCTCCCCTCCCCTCCCCTCCCCTCCCCTCCCCTCCCCCTCGTCTGAGTCAAGTCTGGCTTCCTCCCCTCACCCCTCCTCGTGAGTCAACCTGTCGCACCCTCTGAGTCAGTCTCGCTCCTCCCCCCTCACCTGAGTCAGCGTGGGTCCGCCTCCCCCTCCCCCTCCCCCTCCCCTCCTGTGAGTCATTCCACATGACTTGACCCGTGCAGGGGAGGGGACCTGTGTGCCTCCCGCGGTGACCTGGTCACTTCCCAGTACCACAGCACTCCACCTGACCTGATCCATCTCCCCCCCACCCACCCAACCCTTCCATCCCGTCCCGTGACCTGGGAGACTTCCGTTGACCTGGATATATTTTCCATGACTGTTGTTACTTTCCGTCGTCCCGTGACCTGGGTTATCTGCGTGACCTAGTTACGTCCCTTGAACTGGACACCCACCGGTATGGTAACTGCTGACCCCTGACCTGGGTGTTTACGTTATCCCTACACGTATTTGCCTTACGATGGTGGGCATTGAACACGAGTGCCTTGCATGGCCGGGTCATGCCCTGTGGCTCAGTAACATACTTTTTTTTTCTTTTCGTTCGTATAATATCTTTTACTTCCCATTCCCATGTTGTGACGTGGGTGAGCCATTACAGGCACAGAGCGAACTTGAACATGTAGAGGTGGAGAAGTACGACTGAGGTAGCGCAAGTTACTGGAGTAGATAGTGTGAGGCAGTACATGATTGGTCAATACTGTGGTAGAGAAGAATGTCTGCAGGAAGATAAGGCTGGGTCATGTGGAGGCTGTGTTTGTGATGGTAGAGGAGATAACAAACTCACAGTTTAATGTGGACAACAGACTATAGACGAAGGACATAACTTAAAGAGTTCTTGTATATATTTTTTTTTTTCCTAACTACGGAGGTGCAAATGACGTCAATCGTGGCTGGAAGCAGACTTTTTGGTCTTGATTATTTGTCGACGTATTTTTGGGGGTTGTCTTCATCTCCTCGAGTGGGTTAATTGTCCCATATATCAACATCCCTGTAGAAGAAAAAGTACTCTCTCTCTACTGAAAATAAAATGCATGTTTACGTGTTTGTATGTATTCTTTACTATGAGAGAGACGAGACACGTCTCGCCTTAAGTGGTAGCGTAGGTCGGGATGCCTTGCGTCATGTTGGATTCCCTTATGAATTTAATCCCGTCTTCCCATTCACCTTTCTAAGTCGAGTACATTAATTAACGTCATCCAGTTGGCTCTGGCAGGATCCGGGCGGGAATCATCCTGGCAGCTGGCTGTATTATTTTCCCTTCTGTCTTGAGCCATGTGTCGGGTAGGGTGGCCGAAACTTAACTCAGGGTTGAAGGTGTGGACGGACGCCCCGGTAAATTATAAAAGACTCAGGATTAGTTCATAAGACTTCAATGTCTCGCTATTGAAGGCTGAAGGATTAGTTTATGAGACTTAAATGTCTAGCCAGTGAAGCCTGATATTTTCTCCATTTTTCATGACGCATCTCTGCAGTATTTTGTTTTGGTTTAGGTCATCAGATATCATCACACCTAAGCTCGTTTTCCATATATACGTAACACAGGTCAACTGTGTTGACAGTGTAGTTCATCTTTCCGTAATTCATCGTTGGTCACGTGTGAGCCAAGTCTACAAGTCTAGGTCAGGTTGTTGCTGTTGTGGTCTTATGATAAACTGTTGTAGTTTTACTTCGCACCTTAGTAACTATTGCGAAATTTTATATCATACATAAAGGTCAATTTTCAACGTTATTGATACACATCATAAACCTTATGGTCCGGGAATCGCACCACTTGGCTACGTCTAACCATCGCCAGGCGTCACTTGACCCTCGTTGTTTACAGCCAGTCAACCAATATTTTAGTCGTTGAGGTTCACCTTTCATTAGTACTGTGTGATGTAACGTTTGCTTGTGTAACCTTTCACGAGGAGCTTTTGTGTGTGTGTGTGTGTGTGTGTAGCCAACACGACGCGGCTAAAAACTGGTCCCCAGTCATGGCCACCTCGGATGGAAAGGTAGAAAGGATGAGTATGAGGAAAGAGACTGTTGAAGGAATTAGTCTGATCTTCTCACGTGTCTGTCTGTAGGCTTGACTGTTGATGGTGTAAACGTTATTGGAAAAAATAAAGATGAAAGAAGGAATAGAATACCAGAGCTTCGTTGTTCGAGAAGAAGGTATTATGCAGGTCTATCCTCGTGTGGTTGGTCTCCACACAAAAAATATGGAATGCAGCTGCCAGTTGCGTGCAGCGGGTCCAGGTCTTAGTGGCTGGGTCACACGCAGACAGCTCACGGGAATAGTGGCGGTAATGATACCCGTAGAAGAGAGAGATCAGCCGCATTATGGCAGACAGAAAGGACTGATAACAAAAGATGATAAGGCAGAAGGAGTTCGATATCACTATAAGAGAGATCGAATAGAAGATCCTTCCCAGATATACTGGGGTGAATTGGACTTGACTCCATATTGGATGAATTAGACCTCCATAAAGAGATGATTACAACGCCAATATAACACTCCCAGCTTTTGGGAATCAGATTTTGTGTTGTTTATTATGTGGGGCTTCCAGGTTAGAGGAGACTCAGTAGAAGATATGGTTATGCCCAGATTGTTGCGGGGGTAGATTGTACTGTTTTGAAATGTAGCAACGCAGGAAACAGTCGAGATTTAGAATTTGTGTTGTTGGATCTAGCCATGTTACTGTTTCCTCAGTTCGGAGATGCTGCACAAATCCGAATTAAGAGAGGAAATATATCGAGTGAGAGAAAGAGGAGAAGTATTAGGGTCAGGAGGGGAAGGAAAGTGAATTGTAGTATGATGTAGTGTGGAATCGTCGACGTAAAAATGCATTGGGTTAGAGTCTGAAGGATGGTTACTTGAGCAGAGGTGAACTAACTAGGATAGGCGATAGGATATAACCTTGAGGTACACCAGTGTTGGCTGAGCAGGACGTCTGTGATTGAACGACTAGAAAGGAACTGTGCTCTAGAAAACAGAGAGAAGCAGAATAGTTAAAGTTTGGAAAGCAAAGACCTGCCTCGCTCTCTCAGATAATTTGGAGACATTGAGGACCACAGCCAAAGACCACGGGGAGGAGGGTGGGAGGAGGGTCACATGGGAGACATCACTAGTGCACTTTGCCCTGCGGAGGCATACTGATGATCTGAAGAAGAGTGAGATGGAAGGTGTTTGAGAGAGTGAGACTTGAGGAGTGTTTCCACGGCTTTCCAGACGGCAGAAGGGAGGGTTGCTGGGGCGGTAGAAGGACCAGAACGGTCTCCTTTCTACAGGATGGGTCGCATCAAGCCATGCTTCCAGGCAGATGGAAAAGCATTCGTCGGATGCTTTCTGAAAGTGTAGATCCTCGACGTCCACCGATCTGCTTTCCTCATGCATTCTAATGACATCGTGAAAGAGATCGAGTAGATTTGTCATATATGAAGCATTGCCTCAAAAGAAAGAAAAAAAAAACCCGCTGCTTTCTTTCATGAAATGGTGATGATGTAAGTGGTGTCCAGTGTTGATATCCAATGTTGATGTCCAGTGTTGATGCTCGGGACACACCCTCATCACGCCAGGTCTACAGACGTGGGCGCGTTGTGTGACCTTGCTCCTTTTCCTGACCTGGGTCCACCGGATGACCTCTTGAGACTTCAGTACTCTCCTTGACCTTGATCATTCCGCCCCGTGACCTGTGTTATTTCCCGTGACCTGGATACGTCCCAGGAGGGGATAGTCCCACTGACCTGGATACGTCCCAGGGGATAGGGGAGAAAGAATACGTCCCACGTATTCCCTGCGTGTTGTAGAATTCGACTAAAAGGGGAGGGAGCGGGAGGCTGGAAATCCTCCCTTCCCGTTTTTTAATTTTCCAAAAGACGCAACAGAGAAGGGGGCCAAGTGAAGATATTCCCTCAAAGGCTCAATCGTCTGGTCTTAACGCTACCTCGCTAAGGCGGGAAATGGCGAATATGTACGAAAAAAAAGAAGAAACTTTTAATTTCTGAAATTACGACATGTAAATACAAGTGTAAAATACCCCATGCTATATTCTTGGTGGAGACTAACATTATGCAGGCTCTTGACTCCCAGTAACGACCTACCTAGCCCGTCTGTCATTACCGTAGTAGGGTAATACAGTTAGCAGGATCTTCCTCAAGCACCAACCTGAACGCGCCCCTCACCCGTCCTCATTCGCCCTGCCCGGGTCAGAGGTCAGGGCAGGTCAGAGGTGTCTCGTGTCCAGAACTGAGTTAGACGATCTAAGGTGGCTGGGGTCGCTCGCCGACCTCCCTGACTGGCTGATGTAAATATGAGTATTATTTGTCGCTGTATTACGACAATATGCAGACTCCTCTCTGTGAATGACATGTACACCTCGTAACTATTATTACCACACGTGATCTGTTGAGTGTGTGATATCCCTCACTCCCACAGACAACCTCGAAGGGAGGGAGGAACCAGACAACCTCGAAGGGAGGGAGGAACCAGACAACCTCGAAGGGAGGGAGGGACCCAAGTGGTCTACTGTTGTGTGAGAATGCCTCGGTGTTGTATTATCATCATGTTGTATTTTCAGATCATATTTGAGAGTTATTTTCGACTCCCCTGAGCTCGTGTCGTTGCGTTGCTCTACCATCTCTCATCATCATTATGAACGTTGAGCCATTTCCTATTTTTATATCTGTCTCAGTATTGACAGAGCCGTTTGGTGACCCCCCCATTCAGGTAATTAGCTCCACGTGCCAGGCTTAAAGATAGTAAAGATAAGACTAAACCCGCCTGCTACGAAGATGGTCTGTAATAACACAGTGATGATAAAAGATTAAAGATAAGGGTTGGCGAGTGTGTGTCAGCAGCCCCCAGTCTGGCACGTCTCTGTCAGCAGTGTCGACCACTTAACGCGTGTCAGTCATTCCGTCTCTATGACCAGTGTATGACGTCAGGAAGGTCAGAACTGCCGCAGGGGGGCTGACCCGGCAGTGTTCTGCACTTGACCTGTTTCTCACGTGAGAAGGTCAGGTGATGGATGACGTCAGGAGTCGTTTACACGGGAGTGTTACGTGTCGTGTGACCTGGTCATAATGCAGTCTGGTTCCCGGAAGGCTGAGTCTGCAGGTGTCTGCTGTGTTGTGATATGCTGTTCTGTGCAGTGATGTGCTATGCTGTGATGTGCTGTTCTGTTCTGTGCTGTGCTGTGTTGTGCTGTGCTATGTTGTGCTGTGCTGTGCTGTGTTGTGCTGTGCTGTGTTGTGCTGTGCTGTGTTGTGCTGTGCTATGTTGTTGTGTGCTGTGCTGTGCTGTGCTGTGCTGTGTTGTGCTGTCACCTGCAGGATTATGGGTGACGCATCATTAATTATGGACTGAATTTTATATCTCGCCTGACTGAGGGTCTTGCTCATGTTATTCATTAATGATAATGATGATGATAGTAATGATAATGATGATTATATTCATACTGCCAATACCAGTAATGATAATGATAATAATAGTGATAATGATATTAATGATAATTTTAATAATAATAATGATAATAATAATAATAATGATAATAGTTAATGATAATGATGATAGTAATGATAATGATGATTATATTCATACTGCCAATACCAGTAATGATAATGATAATAATAGGAGTAATAATGATAATGATAATGATGATAATAATAATGATAATAATGATAGTTAATGATAATGATAATTATTATTATAATACTCTGATAATATTAGTGATGCTGATAATGATGATAATGATAATGATAATAATGATAGTTAATGATAATGATGATAATTATTATTATAATACTCTGATAATATTAGTGATGCTGGTAATTATGATAGTTCACGTGTTATTAGGTTAGCCATGGGTACATGATGAAATCATACTGCAGCAAGATACGTACAGTACGTACAGTAGAGTTGTGGAAAAGCACAAGGTGAGGTTGTATTTGCCAGTATTGGAACTGTAAAGTACATACATAGGTACGTACACAGAACACATACATATGTACGTATTATTCGCACACACGTACACACACACCGCCATGTTGTAATGTTCGGATCCAGGCGAGGTCAGACGGCTCACAGTCGGCCCAGCTGTTCCTTAATCCCTTTGATGTTGATTGATTAATGGGCACCAGCTCTATCGTGGAATATATATATATATATATATATATATATATATATATATATATATATATATATATAGATAGATAGATAGATATATATGGATTTTTTTTTTCATATTCGCCCTTTCCCGCGTGAGAAAGGAAGCGTCAAGAACAGATGACTGAATTTTTAAAGACTTGGGGATCCTCGCTTGGCTCCTTGTTCTGTTCCTTTCGAGAAAATACACAGTAGTAAAGGATTTAACCCCCCCCCCCCCATTCCTCCTCCCCGATATAGTCCCTCTTCGCAGGTCTAAGTACCAGTCTATCCCCGCTGGTCCAGTCCGGTCCCTTCCCGCTGTTCCAGTCACCAGTCCCTCCCCGCTGGTCCGGTCACCAGTCCCTCCCCGCTGTTCCAGTCACCAGTCCCTCCCCATTGGTTCGGTTTGCACTACCTCTCCGTCAAATTCCTCCCCAGTGGTCCAGTTAGGTCCCCCACTGGTCTAGTTACTGTCCACTCCCCGCTGGTCCAGTCACCATTCCCTCCCCGCTGGTCCAGTCACCAGTCCTTCCTCACTGGTCCAGTCACCAGTCCCCGCTGGTCCGGTCACCAGGCCCTCCCCGCTGTTCCAGTCATCACTCCTCCCCGCTGCTCCAGTCACCAGTCCCTCCCCGCTGCTCCAGTCACCAGTTCCTCCCCGCTGTTCCAGTCATCAATCCTCCCCGCTGCTCCAGTCACTAGTGCTTCCCTGCTGTTCCAATCACCAGTTCCTCTCCGCTGCTAAAGTCACCAGTCCTTCCCGTTGCTCCAGTCACCAGTCCTCCCCGCTGTTCCAGTCACCAGTCCCTCCCCGATGCTCCAGTCACTAGTCCTCCCCGCTGTTCCAGTCACCAGTCCCTCCCCGATGCTCCACTCACCAGTCTTCCCCGCTGTTCCAGTCACCAGTCCCTCCCCGATGCTCCAGTCACCAGTCCTCCCCGCTGTTCCAGTCACCAGTCTCTCCCCGATGCTCCAGTCACCAGTCCTCCCCGCTGTTCCAGTCACCAGTCCCTCCCCGATGCTCAACTCACCAGTCTTCCCCGCTGTTCCAGTCACCAGTCCCTCCCCGATGCTCCAGTCACCAGTCCTCCCCGCTGTTCCAGTCACCAGTCCCTCCCCGATGCTCAACTCACCAGTCTTCCCCGCTGTTCCAGTCACCAGTCCCTCCCCGATGCTCCAGTCACCAGTCCTCCCCGCTGTTCCAGTCACCAGTCCCTCCCCGATGCTCCAGTCACCATTCCTCCATGCTGCTCCAGTCTCTCCCCGCTGCTCCAGTCACCAGTCCTCCCCGCTGCTCCAGTCACCAGTCCTCCCCGCTGCTCCAGTTACCAGTCCTCCCTGCTGTTCCAGGCACCAGTCCTCCCCGCTGCTCCAGTCACCAGTCCTCCCCGCTGCTCCAGTCACCAGTCCTCCCCGCTGCTCCAGTCACCAGTCCTCCCCGCTGCTCCAGTAACCAGTCCTCCCTGCTGTTCCAGTCACCAGTCCCTCCCCGATGCTCCAGTCACCAGTCCTCCATGCTGCTCCAGTCTCTCCCCGCTGCTCCAGTCACCAGTCCTCCATGCTGCTCCAGTCACCAGTCCTCCCCGCTGCTCCAGTCACCAGTCCCTTCCTGCTGGTGCAGGCGCTAACGTGAAAATTGTCCCCCATTAATTTCTGGAATTCGTGATATTTTCAAAGTTTTAAACACGTTCCTTAAATACTGTAATATATTTATTACTGAGACCGTAAATTATGATGAGTGGCCGGCCATGCTGGCAACTGGCAGTAAAGTAACGCATATGTTTTACCGGCGGAAGAGATAGAAATTAAAGCTAAATAACGTATTGCCATGTTAGAAAACTGTTGTGTGTTGGGTCTTCTGCTGTTTGGCGTGGATGGCTTACGGTTGCCTAGGTACTGTGTTGGCCAGTACTGTTAGAGGGTGATTGTAACGGTTTTACACAGTATTTTTTACCGTTTCTCGTAGCTGGCTAACCGTTGGTGAGGTACTGTTGGGCAGTACTGTTAGAGGGTGTTAATGTAGCGCCTCGTACAGTTCGTCACAGATGGCTCACGAGCAGGAGGTGTCTGTGGCCGGTGTATGGTGGTGGAGGCCATGATGGTGGTGTACCGGGATGTCATCATGTCGTGTTGATATGTAACCCATCTGTCGTCCTGGGCGAGCAGCTCTCTCTCTCTCTCTCTCTCTCTCTCTCTCTCTCTCTCTCTCTCTCTCTCTCTCTCTCTCTCTCTCTCTCTCTCTCTATCTATCTATCTATCTATCTATCTATCTATCTATTCATCTATATATATATATATATATATATCCCTGGGGATACGGGAGAAAGAATACTTCCCACGTATTACCTGCGTGTCATAGTAGGCGACTGAAAGGGGAGGGAGCGGGGGGCTGAAAATCCTCCTCTCCAGTTTTTTTTAGATAGATAGTTGAATAGCTGCACATGTATAGAGAGCTAATATTGAATAAGAACTGGCTTTTTTTTTTTTGTGTGTGTGTGTGTGTGTGTGTGTGGTGTGTGAATGTGTGTGTGTGTGTGTGTGTGTGTGTGTGAATGTGTGTGTGTGGTGTGTGAATGTGTGTGTGTGTGGTGTGTGAATGTGTATGTGTGTGTGTGTGTGTGTGTGTGTGTGTGTGAAATTGGTGAGTGTTTTTGAGTCACAAGACACCATTACCATTGGAGACAGTGAGTGATCGATTCAGGTCCGGTCATTACTGTGGGCCAACCTGCCCTCCCAGGTGTGATGGCCTGACGTCATAACTTATGCGCTTTGATTGGTTAATCCATACATCGAGCCGGTACAAACGGCCTCGTCTGATTGGTTCCCCAGTTTCAGTGGGGGATTTCCCCTGAGTTGTTGCTTGGTTAGGTTAGGGAACTTTGGCAAAACATTTGACTTAAGGGGACTTACGTTGTACTGTGTTCGTTGTATTCGTTCGAGAGTGTGAAGACAGATGGTAGTAGTAGATGGTGGTATAGTCATCGTAACACGGTGACGTCACAAGATGTAGTGGTAGTCATCGTAACCCGGTGACGTCACAAGATGTAGTGGTAGTCATCGTAACACGGTAACGTCACAAGATGTAGTGGTAGTCATCGTAACACGGTGACGTCACAATATGTAGTGGTGGTCATCGTAACACGGTGACGTCACAAGATGTAGTGGTAGCCATCTTAACACGGTGACGTCACAAGATGTAGTGGTAGCCACCGTAACACGGTAACGTCACAAGATGTAGTGGTAGCCACCGTAACACGGTGACGTCAAAGAATCTGCAGGCTGGAGCTCAAGAAAAAACATACTGCCATTAATATCTATACAGATATGAAGCTAAATGAACATATATATATATATATATATATATATATATATATATATATATATATATATATATATATATATATATATATATATAATCCTAGGGATAGGAAAGATTGAATACTTCCAACTATACGGGAGGGGGGGGGGGTGCTGGAAATCCTTCTCCTCTAATGTTAACTTTTCCAAAAGAAGGAACAGAGAAGGAGGCCAAGTGAGGATTTGCTCTCTAAGGCTCAGTCATCTGTTCTCAACGCTATCTCGCTAACGCGGGAAATTGCGAGTATATATATATATATATATATATATATATATATATATATATATATATATATATATATATATATATATCCCTGGGGATAGGGGAGAAAGAATACTTCCCACGTATTCCCTGCGTGTCGTAGAAGGCGACTAAAAGGGGAGGGAGCGGGGGGCTGGAAATCCTCCCCTCTCGTTTTTTTTTTAATTTTCCAAAAGAAGGAACAGAGAAGGGGGCCAGGTGAGGATATTCCCTCAGAGGCCCAGTCCTCTGTTCTTAACGCTACCTCGCTAATGCGGAAAGTTGTGTAGGTATGTATATTTGCGTGTGTGGACGTATGTATATACATGTGTATGGGGGGGGGGGGGGGCCATTTCTTTCGTCTGTTTCCTTGCGCTACCTCGCAAACGCGGGAGACAGCGACAAAGTATAATAATAAAAAAAAAAGAAAAAAATATATATATATATATATATATATATATATATATATATATATATATATATATATATATATATATTATCCCTGGGGATAGGGGATTAAGAACACTTCCCACGTATTCCCTGCGTGTCGTAGAAGGCGACTAAAAGGGGAGGGAGCGGGGGGCTGGAAATCCTCCCCTCTCATTTTTTTTTTTTTTTAATTTTCCAAAAGAAGGAACAGAGGGGGCCAGGTGAGGATATTCCAAAAAAGGCCCAGTCCTCTGTTCTTAACGCTACCTCGCTAACGCGGGAAATGGCAAATAGTTTAAAAGAAAAGAAAAGATATATATATATATATATATATATATATATATATATATATATATATATATATATATATATATATGAAACATTGGTTTCATATTTTTTCGTGGTTATTTGCAAATATTAGATCGCGCATCTCTGTGACCTCACTGCAGTACACACACACACACACACACACACACACACACACACACACACAGACACTTGCTGCCCCAGGAGTCCCTTCTATTTCTATTAGACCCATGCATCGCTGAGAAGCCTGGCCACGTCAGCCGGCCGGTCAGGACCATAGGGTATTACGTGCAGTGATATTGTGTGCGCAGATGTATGCTAAAGTAAAGGACAATTAAGAAGCAAATACTTGGTGTCTTGGTTCTAAGGATGGATGATGTCCGGAGCGTGAGTGGAAGAATGTGACTCGAGTGTGTCTGGGGAGTGTGGTTTCTGATGAGTGTATGTCTGATGGTGGTGGTGGTGGGGTTTTAAGACTTGAATTGGGACGTCGATTGCGTAGCAGTTGTTGGGTTATTGATGTGTGGATGTGTTTTGTTAGTGTTGTGTTTATTGGGAGTTGTGGACACAGAGGTGTGAGGCAGGGGTAAGTATTTCCATTCTACTTGATGGTTAGGTTTTAGACTGGTTTCCGTGGATGGGATCTGGTGGTGGTCCAAAGGACTGAGGCCCGAGTATGTTACGATGGGACTGCATTAGGAGGATGTTTTTTTTATCTATTCATATACAGTGTATATACATTCATCATTCATACACACTAATATATTTATATGAGTCGGGTCACATATACGCCGAGAGAAATATGACAAAAAGTTTTGTGATAGAGTTTATGTCCTGTGGCTTGTCTCATGGTTAGGAAAGAGGCTCATGAGAATATATTATCCGGGTTTAAGTGGCTTTACAACGTCAGGAGAGTTTTGTAAAGTTCTCTCTCTCTCTCTCTCTCTCTCTCTCTCTCTCTCTCTCTCTCTCTCTCTCTCTCTCTCTCTCTCTCTCTCTCTCTCGTGTGGTGGGTCCTGTAAAACCGTCCGGCTCTGTAGCACCATCGTCTTATACCAACAGTTACGTGCGGCAGGTGAGATCAGCCGTGGCGGTGTGTGTGTGTTGAGGCGGGACACGGGCCCTGTACGTTGGTGAGGGGAAACGTGGACTGGAGGAGTACGTTGGTTAGAGTGGGAGAGTATGTTTAGGTGTGGGAGTATGTTAGTGAGGTGGAGTGTTTGAGTGGAAGGGTATGTTGGTGAGGAGAATGCTGGAGTGGAAGAGTATATTGGTGAAGCGAATGTTGGAGTGGGATAGTATGTTGGTGAGAGGAAGGGTGGGTTGGGAGAGTATGTTGGTGAGAAGAATATTGAAGTGGGAGTATGTTGGTGAAAGGAGTGGTAGAGTGAGAGGAATGGTACAGTGAGAGTAAACTCGTCTGGGGAGAGTATGTTGGTGAGAGGAGTGATAGAGTGAGAGTATAGTGGTGAGAGGAATGGTACACTTAGAGTGTGGTGGTTACAAGAATGCTTGTGAGAGCGTGTTGGTGAGAGGATCGGTAGAAAGAGAGTACACTGAAGAGAGGAATGGTAGAGTTGGGTAGTATGATGGTAAGTAGAGTGGAGGCGTGAGAGTATGTTGGCTAGAGGGATGGTGGATGGAGAGAGCATGTTGGGAAATGGGATTGATTATGTATATGTTGTAAGAGGAAGGTATTCTTTGAGAGTACATATTTGCGAGAGGAAGATGTTGAGTTGGAAAAGATCCTTGCCAACATATAGTGGTGGGAACAGACTCTTTGTGTTAAGAGTATGTTGGTGAGATGGAGTGAATGTTGGTGATGATCGAAGAATTTGTTCATGTGAGTCATGAAGAGTATGTTAGTGAGATGCAAAGTGTATGATGGTGTGGTACACGGAGTATGTTAGTGAGATGCAAAGTGTATGATGGTGTGGTACACAGAGTATGTTAGTGAGATGCAAAGTGTATGATGGTGTGGTACACAGAGTATGTTAGTGAGATGCAAAGTGTATGATGGTGTGGTACACGGAGTATGTTAGTGAGATGCAAAGTGTATGATGGTGTGGTACACAGAGTATGTTAGTGAGATGCAAAGTGTATGATGGTGTGGTACACCGAGTATGTTAGTGAAAGGTGGATGATATGTTGGTGAGAGGTGGCGGGTAACCTAGTGAGAGGTATGTTGGTGAGAGGTGAAGAGTATGTTGGCCAGAGCTGTGCTGAGTAAGAGTGTGGTAGTGAGAGTAAAGTGGGTGCAGGAGCATGAGAGTAGGTGGTGTAAACAGCGAGTCTGATGATGGTGCGATTGGGTGGAGGGGAGGGGATTAGAGTGATTGTAAGGGAGGGGGTGAGGCTTGAATGATTAGAACGAGTGAGACTGGGATGATTGGAAAGAGGGAGACTTGAATGAGAGGTATTGAGGGAGAGGCGAGGGTACCGGTGTGGTTAGTGTATGTATATGTTCCGTGGGTGTGAGGCCTTGCTAGTGAGAGTGGAGAGGTTTGGTTGGTGAGAGTGGAGAGGGTTACTCGGCGAGAGTGGAGTGGATTGGTCGATGAGAGTGGAGTGGGTTGGTTGATGAGAGTGGAGAGGGTTGGTTGTTTGGTGAGAGTGGAGAGGTTTGGTTGGTGAGAGTGGAGAGGGTGAGGTCGATGAGAGTGGAGAGGGTTGGTTGATGAGAGTGGATAGGGTTGGTTGGTGAGAGTGGAGAAGGTTGGTTGGTCAAGAGTAGAGAGGTTTGGTTGGTGAGAGTGGAGAGGGTTGGTTGGTAAGAGTGGAGAGGGTTGGTTGGTGAGAGTGGAGAGGGTTGGTTGGTGAGAGTGGAGAGGGTTGGTTGGTTGGTGAGAATGGAGAGGTTTGGTTGGTGAGAGTGGAGAGGGTTGGTTGGTCAGAGTGGAGAAGGTTGGTTGGTCAAGAGTTGCTAGTGGTGTGTGAGTTGGTTGTCTCGTATGTCACAAGAAGGTGTGAGTTGGTGAGTGCTTCAGCTGTCACAGTGTGGTTTGAGTGTTGTGAAGAGTAAGGTATGTTGGTGAGAGCAGTGAGAGTGAATGTGTATTGGCTAGAGGTGTACAGGTTCTCGTGGGGTGAAGTAAGGTGAACGTGGTGTTGTGAGGAGCGTGTCTGGCAGGGGCCATACATGTACTGATTGAGCCTAAGGTGGGAAAATTACCTTCACAAAACCTGCAGAAGTTCCTCACCAGTTCTCACCCACTTATCTCTCGTATGTGGTTAAGAACTGTTGAGTATAACAATGAATCCTAGAGTACATTTTGCTGACAGTTGTGATGAGTATGTTATGAGGTGTGAGGATTTTGTTCGTGAACAGTGTACGCTATATGTTAATGAGGTGTGAAGAATATGTTGGTGAAAACTGTGAGGAATATGTTGGTAAGGTGTGAGGAGTATGTTGATAAGTGTTGAGAAATTTGTTTGTGAGGAGTGAGGAGTGATGGGTGAGACGTATGGGGATTGTGTTAATGAGATGGGAGGAGTATTTTGGTGAGAAGTATGAGGAGTATGATGATTAGACTAAGAAGTATGTTGGTGAAAGTGTGAGGAATGTGTTGATGAGTTGTGAAAATTGAGGAATATGTTGATGAGGTGTGAGGAGTATTTTAGTGAGAGGTGTGAGGAATATGTTGACGGTGAGAGGTTTAAAGAGTATGTTAGTGAAGTGAGAAGTATGATGGTGGAAGGTGTATATTATGCTGATGAGAAGTGTAAAGAGTATGCTGCTGAAGTGTGAAGAATATGTCGGTATGAGGTGTGAAGAGTATGTCGGTATGAGATGTGAAGAGTATGTCGGTATGAGATGTGAAGAGTATGTCGGTATGAGATGTGAAGAGTATGTCGGTATGAGATGTGAAGAGTATGTCGGTATGAGGTGTGAAGAGTATGTCGGTATGAGGTGTGAAGAGTATGTCGGTATGAGATGTGAAGAGTAAGTCGGTATGAGATGTGAAGAGTATGTCGGTATGAGATGTGAAGAGTATGTCGGTATGAGGTGTGAAGAGTATGTCGGTATGAGGTGTGAAGAGTATGTCGGTATGAGGTGTGAAGAGTATGTTGGTATGAGGTGTGAAGAGTATGTCGGTATGAGGTGTGAAGAGTATGTTGGTATGAGGTGTGAAGATGCGTCATTGCATGACACAAGCACCTGCGTCATTGCATGACACAAGCACCTGCGTCATTGCATGACACAAGCACCTGCGTCATTGCATGACACAAGCACCTGCGTCATTGCATGACACAAGCACCTGCGTCATTGCATGACACAAGCACCTGCGTCATTGCATGACACAAGCACCTGCGTCATTGCATGACACAAGCACCTGCGTCATTGCATGACACAAGCACCTGCGTCATTGCATGACACAAGCACCTGCGTCATTGCATGACACAAGCACCTGCGTCATTGCATGACACAAGCACCTGCGTCATTGCATGACACAAGCACCTGCGTCATTGCATGACACAAGCACCTGCGTCATTGCATGACACAAGCACCTGCGTCATTGCATGACACAAGCACCTGCGTCATTGCATGACACAAGCACCTGCGTCATTGCATGACACAAGCACCTGCGTCATTGCATGACACAAGCACCTGCGTCATTGCATGACACAAGCACCTGCGTCATTGCATGACACAAGCACCTGCGTCATTGCATGACACAAGCACCTGCGTCATTGCATGACACAAGCACCTGCGTCATTGCATGACACAAGCACCTGCGTCATTGCATGACACAAGCACCTGCGTCATTGCATGACACAAGCACCTGCGTCATTGCATGACACAAGCACCTGCGTCATTGCATGACACAAGCACCTGCGTCATTGCATGACACAAGCACCTGCGTCATTGCATGACACAAGCACCTGCGTCATTGCATGACACAAGCACCTGCGTCATTGCATGACACAAGCACCTGCGTCATTGCATGACACAAGCACCTGCGTCATTGCATGACACAAGCACCTGCGTCATTGCATGACACAAGCACCTGCGTCATTGCATGACACAAGCACCTGCGTCATTGCATGACACAAGCACCTGCGTCATTGCATGACACAAGCACCTGCGTCATTGCATGACACAAGCACCTGCGTCATTGCATGACACAAGCACCTGCGTCATTGCATGACACAAGCACCTGCGTCATTGCATGACACAAGCACCTGCGTCATTGCATGACACAAGCACCTGCGTCATTGCATGACACAAGCACCTGCGTCATTGCATGACACAAGCACCTGCGTCATTGCATGACACAAGCACCTGCGTCATTGCATGACACAAGCACCTGCGTCATTGCATGACACAAGCACCTGCGTCATTGCATGACACAAGCACCTGCGTCATTGCATGACACAAGCACCTGCGTCATTGCATGACACAAGCACCTGCGTCATTGCATGACACAAGCACCTGCGTCATTGCATGACACAAGCACCTGCGTCATTGCATGACACAAGCACCTGCGTCATTGCATGACACAAGCACCTGCGTCATTGCATGACACAAGCACCTGCGTCATTGCATGACACAAGCACCTGCGTCATTGCATGACACAAGCACCTGCGTCATTGCATGACACAAGCACCTGCGTCATTGCATGACACAAGCACCTGCGTCATTGCATGACACAAGCACCTGCGTCATTGCATGACACAAGCACCTGCGTCATTGCATGACACAAGCACCTGCGTCATTGCATGACACAAGCACCTGCGTCATTGCATGACACAAGCACCTGCGTCATTGCATGACACAAGCACCTGCGTCATTGCATGACACAAGCACCTGCGTCATTGCATGACACAAGCACCTGCGTCATTGCATGACACAAGCACCTGCGTCATTGCATGACACAAGCACCTGCGTCATTGCATGACACAAGCACCTGCGTCATTGCATGACACAAGCACCTGCGTCATTGCATGACACAAGCACCTGCGTCATTGCATGACACAAGCACCTGCGTCATTGCATGACACAAGCACCTGCGTCATTGCATGACACAAGCACCTGCGTCATTGCATGACACAAGCACCTGCGTCATTGCATGACACAAGCACCTGCGTCATTGCATGACACAAGCACCTGCGTCATTGCATGACACAAGCACCTGCGTCATTGCATGACACAAGCACCTGCGTCATTGCATGACACAAGCACCTGCGTCATTGCATGACACAAGCACCTGCGTCATTGCATGACACAAGCACCTGCGTCATTGCATGACACAAGCACCTGCGTCATTGCATGACACAAGCACCTGCGTCATTGCATGACACAAGCACCTGCGTCATTGCATGACACAAGCACCTGCGTCATTGCATGACACAAGCACCTGCGTCATTGCATGACACAAGCACCTGCGTCATTGCATGACACAAGCACCTGCGTCATTGCATGACACAAGCACCTGCGTCATTGCATGACACAAGCACCTGCGTCATTGCATGACACAAGCACCTGCGTCATTGCATGACACAAGCACCTGCGTCATTGCATGACACAAGCACCTGCGTCATTGCATGACACAAGCACCTGCGTCATTGCATGACACAAACACCTGCGTCATTGCATGACACAAGCACCTGCGTCATTGCATGACACAAGCACCTGCGTCATACACCCGTGATTGGCGCTTCCTTACGTCACTATTGCTTGGGCTTCAGTGTACTAACTCATCAGATGTTGTGTGGCATTTTTATACATTACATTTTTACCGTTTATTTTCTATATTATTTTCGATATTAAAAGGATTATTTTTTGCTTCGTTCTATTTCTCGTATTGTATTACCCTGTTTACGTCATTTGAAACATCATAATGATCAATAATTGTGGGATTTTAACTTTTGTGAAATGGAAATGAAAAAAGAATATACATAATGTCGACATGTCCTTGTCCGGGCACCTCAGTGTGGCCAATCAGATGGCTCGCTCGACTGACTTGCCTGAACCACTCGTGTCCCACTCGAGGAAGAGCCACGTACGGGATCGCTCGGGCGTACGCCATCCCATGAATACCTGCTTCATGTGGAGTGAGTCTCCTCCACCGGGAAATGGCTAGTGGTGGACTGGGACGGACGTTGTGCCATGTGATCGTTCATAATTTGACCTCCTACACGTAGTGATGTTAAGAGTAGGGTGGTCGACCATAAGAGAGGGAGGAGGATATTGCCGTAAGACAGTGAAGCGATCGTAGCGCTGCCATTCACAGCGGTGGGATGTACATGCTAACATGGCGACCCCACACCGTCGGCTGTTGGCGTCTGCTGCTCACCGACTGCCATGTTCAGTTACCACTGTACACGTCATCGCGCTGGTATAATAAAGTTTACATTATTTATGGGTGGCTTTTGAAGGGTATACCACGCTGTTTATAATGTGAAAACAACTTTTTTTTGTTGAATTGTTATAACTGTGCTCGTTAATGATCGTGTATTAACTGATTTATATTCCATGTGTCATTTATCGTTTGTTATTGTGTCAGTGATGTGCTGGGTTTATCATATGATGTGGCTTTGATTATGATTACAATGATAGCTATAAACCTTACACTTTACTGATGTTTTCATGATTATATGTAGTTGGATTTAAAGTTCATAACGCATGATATATATATATATATATATATATATATATATATATATATATATATATATATACTATCCCTGGGGATAGGGGAGAAAGAATACTTCCCACGTATTCCCTGCGTGTCGTAGATCGCGACTAAAAGGGGAGGGAGCGGAGGGCTGGAAATCCTCCCCTCTCATTTTTTTTTTTCTTTTAATTATCCAAAAGAAGGAACAGAGAAAGAGGCCAGGTGAGGATATTCCCTCAAAGGCCCAGTCCTCTGTTCTTAACGCTACCTTGCTAACGCGGGAAATGGCGAATAGTTTGAAAGAAAGAAATATATATATATATATGGCTATGGATAGAGTTGTGCGCAGGAGGATGGATGTGCTGGAAATGAGATGTTTGAGGACAATGTGTGGTGTGAGGTGGTTTGATCGAGTAAGTAACGTAAGGGTAAGAGAGATGTGTGGAAATAAAAAGAGCGTGGTTGAGAGAGCAGAAGAGGGTGTTTTGAAATGGTTTGGGCACATGGAGAGAATGAGTGAGGAAAGATTGACCAAGAGGATATATGTGTCGGAGGTGGAGGGAACGAGGAGAAGAGGGAGACCAAATTGGAGGTGGAAAGATGGAGTGAAAAGGATTTTGTGTGATCGGGGCCTGAACATGCAGGAGGGTGAAAGGAGGGCAAGGAATAGAGTGAATTGGAGCGATGTGGTATACAGGGGTTGACGTGCTGTCAGTGGATTGAACCAAGGCATGTGAAGCGTCCGGGGTAAACCATGGAAAGCTGTGTAGGTATGTATTTTGCGTGTGTGGACGTGTGTATGTACATGTGTATGGGGGGGGTTTGGGCCATTTCTTTCGTCTGTTTCCTTGCGCTACCTCGCAACCGCGGGAGACAGCGACGAGGTATAAAAAAAAAAAAAAAAAAAAAAAATATATATATATATATATATATATATATATATATATATATATATATATATATATATATATATATATATATATTGAGAGTAGACGTGAATAAAAGCAAGGTTTAATATCAATAGGGTTAAGGGACAGGTTAGTTGGGGTGTGAGTTTAAACGGAGAAAATCTTGGAAGAAGTTAAGTTTTTAGTGTTCTGTTCGCTGCTATGTCCACGCCCACATGTATAAAACACTTCACCTCATACAAAAGTCTCCATTGAAACTCACACCCCCAACTAGCCTGTCCCTCAACCCTGCTGAACCTAATAACTTTCCTTTTAATCACATTCACTCAACTTTCACACACACACACACACACACTTCCAAATTCAGTCTTCAACTTCTGCAGTTTCTCATTCGAAATTGCCACCCGTAGCAGGGAAATGATGGTGACTTGGACTGAGTGTACGTTCACGTGACGTCAGCAGTCAGTGGTGCAGCTTCGCCGTACATGACTTCATGCATGGTAAAGCCACAAGCAGGAGGAGTCCGGTAACTAGATTTCAATTACTATTACCTCAGAATTCCTACGTCAGAATGATTGCTTGTGGCAACTTCGACCTCTTGCTAGAATATTCCGCAGTTTAAGGCTGCGCTACTTTCAGTAACAGGGAAATGGTGGATTCCTGCTGAGTGGGAAGTTCGTAGACGAAACTGTACTGGCAGTGATGTAGCCTTGGCGAAGGTGACAGTGCAGTTGGACTCCTGTGACGCTTATATATATATATATATATATATATATATATATATATATATATATATATATATATATATATATATATATAGGAGGGCAAGGAATAGAGTGAATTGGAGCGATGTGGTATACCGGGGTTGACGTGCTGTCAGTGGATTGAATCAAGGCATGTGAAGCGTCTGGGGTAAACCATGGAAAGCTGTGTAGGTATGTATATTTGCGTGTGTGTGGATGTATGTATATACATGTGTATGGGGTGGGTTGGGCCATTTCTTTCGTCTGTTTCCTTGCGCTACCTCGCAAACGCGGGAGACAGCGACGAAGTAAAAAAAAAAAAAAAAATATATTATATATATATATATATATATATATATATATATATATATATATATATATATATATATATATAACGCTACCTCGCTCATGCGGGAAATGGCGAATGGTATGAAAAAAAGAATATTTATATATGTATGGAAAGGATCACAATTTTGGGCGTGATCAAGATATTCCTATGAGTCCACGGGGAAAATGAAACACGAAAAGTTCCCAAGTGCACTTTCGTGTAATAATCACATCATCAGGGGGAGACACAAGAGAGAAATATAAGTCAGTTGATATACATCGAAGAGGCGAAGCTAGGACGCCATTTGGTAAACATGTTTACCAAATGGCGTCCTAGCTTCGTCTCTTCTATGTATATCAGCTGACTGTTACATTTCTCTCTTGTGTCTCCCCTGATAATGTGATTATTACACGAAAGTGCACTTGGGAACTTTTCGTGTTTCATTTTCCCCGTGGACTCATAGGAAAATATATACGTATATAACACTTGCCGTTTTCCTAT